>NW_010972764.1:4322393-4352440 GCF_000737465.1 Haliaeetus leucocephalus | reverse complement strand
CTAGCAGCTTCTCACAGAAGCTGCCCCTGTAGCCTCCACTGCTACCAAAACCTTGTCACGCAAACACAATACAAGCAGTTATCACTTCACAGAAGTTAGTTTAGTATGTCCAGTCATTGATACTGAAAAAAAATTTTAAATCTATTAATTAGAAAAAACCTACATCCCAACAATGTCAGGTCATTGGGTCTTAGCAGCCAGCCCACCACTTTAGTCCATGATGAATGAGGGAATCAGCAACAGAATTTCCATCACTTCAGATCTTGAATCTATTGTGAATCAATTAAAAGGCTCTGCCTACTAGTGAAGGAATGGCACAGCAGCCTCAGCTGAAAAGAAAGTGCATTCAAGACTTAATTAAATTAAATTACAACATTCCCTTACCACATAACCCATAGCTAGAAGAGGGACCACATGGGGAAAAAAATCAGTTCAGAAGCATGAAACAAAATTAAAGATTAAAGAAGGAGGAGGGGAGAAAAGGGAAGAGGACTTAATGCTTCATTATTCAAGATGTCTATTTTGCTGAATTTTTCAGGGTGAGGCTAGGAGTGCTCAACAGCTTTGCCAACCCGAGGTTACTGCAAGACTTGAGTTGTAACAGCAGCATCAGGCCTCTAACAGCAGGCGTTTAGCATTTTCAAGCCCTGGTCACAGAACCTGGTAATGGCTTTTATTTATTTTTTTAAATTATTCTTCAAACATTCTTCTCTGCATTTAGTGATATTGAAGACACTAACACTTGTTAAAAGTATCTCCCAAACTCTAAAATGCAGTTCTCATTAATATACACTTGTTTCTTATAACTAAGTTTCTTCCCCCCAGATTGTTGACTAACTTTTCCAAAATGTACCATAAAAAGAAGTGCTGCTGGAAATCCAGGGAATTGCCAGCAGCTGCTGCTACCCAGGTTCTGCTCTCAGCTATGTTGAGGCAACAGAACCCTGTAACTGCACGGGAGTAACAAAGCAGAATTTGTCAATATATTTTGGGGGGTTAATGAAAAAGAATTACACTTATATTACATGCAAATTTGTAATTTATGGTAAAATGAATAATATCTACACCATACCTTTTTAAAAAAGGAACATATTAGTTTCCAGCAATCAATGGGATAAAGACAGAATTTATTAAACCCTTGACATTAACAAGTGGTGCTTAGGTCAAATCAGGGATTTTTAACCTTGAAGTATAAATCTGAAATTCACTGAAAGTGTTATGCTATTGTAGCAGTGAGGAGTGAAACAATGAAGTATTTTTGTTCAAGACCATCTGTCAGGTTGGTTTTTGGTTGAAAAATCTTGTTAGAAAGCTACACTGAACACTGCTGTACTTATCAGTCTAGTCATTTTTAAACAATATAGTAGTTAGCCTAATCTGATCTCGCTGTTGCCAGGGCCTAAAAGCTCAAACCAAGGTCAAGGCAGACAATAGGTCATGAAGGAAATAAAACGTTAAATAAGGTGGCCAGCTGCCAACTGTTGCCTTGGCATCAAGAGCTTATTCTTCACCCCCATCCTACTCCACCTTTCCCAAATAATTCTCTTAAGGAGGACAGTGAAATTTGACACATGATTAGAGTTGATAAACCACTCCAGAATTAACAGTGCTGTCAGGACAAGTTTTCCTCTAAACTATAACCGATACCTTCTCCCACCCCGACAAAGTTTCTCTACTACATTTAGAAATATAACGACACAAGTATTGGGCAGTTTTTCTGTGAACCTCCTACTTAGATCAACACCAGTTTGTCTCCCTGAAGCAACAGTTATTCCTGTCTGCCTAAAAGATGAAAAAGGCTGTAACAATTGCCCTGGCAGCAGAAAGCAGTAACCTCTAGATGCATCTGGCTAGCAGAAAATTCACATGAAAGGTATATCACAAATGCTTACACTAACTCTATAGCAAATCCTTCACTCCCAGGATTTTACTTTATTTTTCTTCTGCTGCCCTGGGAGCACAGGGAAGACCCCCCAAGAATATTTTTTTTTAAACCACCCCTTAGAGCACATATGAGCACAAACCCATGCATAAACAAAGGTATTTAAGAACATTGTAATCTGCTACCTCAGCCCTTCAGCCACTCTAGATTTGGGAGAAGCTTATTCATACAGCCTTTTGACGAAGAAGGGCAGAAAGTGGTTTGGGGGAACAAAAAAATAATTTAAATTAACTTCTACAGAGGCCTGCATGCTCACCTCATGTTAGGAAAAGGATTCACTAAATTTCAAGACAGAGACAACTTTCAAAATTAGGAAAGGCTTCTTTTATTTGCCAACTAAATACATTATGTGTGACCAGAAAAGAGTTCATCTGTTATGACAGTGCTACAAAACACCCTTATTTTCATCAGTTTCTTGATCACTTGTCCTAATTTCCCCAGTGTACTGGGAACTCAAGTTCTTAACATCTGGAGTTCTTGTCTTCATACTGCAAGCTATTTGGTAAGAAAAAAGCTGAAAACAAAACCCCAAATAAGACACCTAATTATTCATTTTTAAACCCCATTATAATATTCCTTTAAGTCTGAGAATATTCTCCCTCCATGCTTAGGAAAAATCAGTATCAACAACAAAAAAATGTGTCTCAAGGACGAGTTTCCTAGTTCTCATTAACTTGAGGAAAACCACCTGGAATTTCAATAGAATTAAGAAAAATATCCATTCCCTCTAAACAGATATGAAAAGTGCATGATACTTGCAGAAGAGTAGAAGGATGTAGACTGATTCCTTACTTGAAATTACTTTTAACAGACTGTAAGCTTTCTTCTGAGCAAGACAACATGATTTCATGAAGCTTTGTGCAGCCTCACACAGATGAGAGAAATAACAGCAACTCGTACTGCTCAGCGCACACATAAATTGAAGCGTTCCAGGGCTCTCTCTCAGGCAGTGGGCCAAAGCCATACCTAGATACAACCTGGAGTAGGCTACTGATTTACTATGAAGTCAGCTGGGTTCACTGTCTAGAAAAATGAATGTGTGCATACACGTTCCAGACAATTCGAACTATTTCCGATGTAGGAAACAGTTCCCATATAACCTGAGTCCCATTTACACACAACAGAAGTAATTCTTACTGCCACTGTGCTGGACAGCTGCGGTATGTCATTGCCATTTTACATCTCAACCCTAGACAGAGAGCAGAAATATTTTTGGTGCACACTCTACTACAATTATTTTAAAAAGGAGAGAAAAGGAAATTACCTACTTAAAAAATTAATGCTGTGTATTACTCAGCAGCGCACTGGAACAAAGGAGAGGAAATTGAAGAATCATGTTCCTTCCAACATCAACGCAATATGCTACCTCTCATAATGTCTTATTCCCTCCATGTGCACCCTCCGCTGTGCCTGCCCAAAACATTGAGCAAAGTAGGACAGTTTTCAGTTCCAACTTTTTGAAGGAGAGAGATGTAATCCCATACAAATTGACCCTATTTGCCTACTTGCATGATCTGCAGTTGTGCACTTTACATTTTCTTACGACATCTCTGCACATCTCCCTGCTTCCTTGGAAAAAATGAATGGGGAGCAAGCAACAGAAAGGAAAAAGTTCAGTTTGTCCAGGTAGCTGCTTATTGAGCCTCTTTGGATGATGATAGCTCTGGAGAAGGATTTGAGAGTACTTGATACATCTTCAAAATATTCCCAGACAAGTCATTAATTCTGGTCTATTGTTTAATACACAGTTAATATTCTTAAACATCTCACAACAGGTGAATGAGATGTTTTTAGCAAATTATTTCATAAACAAGTGAATAGGGAAATTAAATCAATACATGCAGATTTTAAATACTAAACTTTACAGTTTATTGAAGGTTGTTTCTGATACATCAGGTCTGTCAAATCACGAGGGCTGCTTTTAACATGAATTTTGAGAGCCCACACCTTTCTAAGTGCTAGAAGTCATTCGCTTCCAACTCTAGTGCATTGAGATGTGTTACATTTATACAAAAGAATTAAAGTTTACTGAAGGAGTGCTACACACCATGTTTATTTGTTTCTAAAATGCATTGCTGACATACTCCACCCATTCTAAGCCCTATACAATTGTCATTCGGAGCAGTGATGTAATCCAGCCTGACAAAAATCAGGACAAGTCAGGCTTTCTAATAAGCCACAGCTATTGCTGAGGCAACGCACATGAAGTGAACTGAATACCATGTATTACCAACTCAAATTTCATTTCAGATACCCACCGTTGCATTTCTCTTACACCAACTGATGTAATTATTCAACCATATAAACTTTAAGTAAGCTTTTTTTAATTGCGTGAAATTGTGGCTGAGGTGGTATGAAAAAAAAAATCTCAATGCAATTGTCCCATGGGTATATACTGCCTGGAAGTACTGTGGACATATCAAACCAGACTGAGAGCAGCTTGCACAGAACTGTTTCTGTCAGTACGAGTGCAGGCGTATCCCCACTGAGATATGGCTACCTACCTACCACACACCTTACACTCCTCAAATTACTGTCTTGAACCACACACCTAAACAACCTTGAATACATGCAAGAAAAATCTACCCACAGTTCTACTCGGCATTTAGTATTTCCTCTGGATAAAAGAAACCTTTGCCCCTCATAACTGTATACAGATTAGCTTTCACAGTTTGATAGTCTCAGAACAGAATGTTAAAAATCCAAGGTACTGGTGGAGAAAAAAAAAGCCATTATTAAGTACCTGCATCTGCAGGAGCCCTGTCAATTTCTTTGCTTTTCATTATTTCCTTGCATTGCTGCCATTTTGATCCTTTCTTTTCTGGCCAGCCTATGACAGTTTAAGCATCCCATACGCTTATCCTAACCTTCTACTAAGCTAAAAAGACAAATTAGTATTTGTTCACCACAGTGGGGAGAAGAGAACAAAACAAAAAACCCTGTATGTAAGCAGGCTGAGAAAAATTTGTCATTTAAAAATTAGCTCTCAGTTTCAGCTACATTTACCTTGTTGGTGGCAAAACTTAGCCACAAGAGAGGGTAAAAAGTTGGGTGGTTATTCCCTCTTGGGCTTCTGAAGGCACGACCAGTGGTGCTGCTGATGCTACAGAGTTTACTCAGCATGGGGTTGTTTGGGGGCGTCCAATACTAATTTGCTTTAAAAAAGGAAGACAAAGCAAATCACCGGGAGACAACACACCATAGCCTTAGATAGGCCACAAATGATCACTAAACTCATCTAGTTTACCTCAAATCACAACAGATCTATCTAGGTTTCACTAGGATTTTTACAGGAGGGATGGTTCATATAGGTGAAACTGGCACTGAGGTGTAAGCCTAGAGAGGGCTAAACCAGCAGCATCTATAGAGCAAAAGTTGTGAGAACAGTCACAGCTCCATTTCTTTCCAAAGCTAAATATCAAGCTTGAAGCTTGTATAATTCATGGAAATGGGCGGAGGGATTTTCTATTCGAGAATTTTACAGAGAACAAGAGTAGCTTACTTGCTTAAAACAATTGCATTTTAAAAGCTTGCAAATTTTTTTTTTTTTTTTGTGTGTGTGTGCAGAACAGTGCCATTTCAACCCTCTAAGCAACTTTGAACAACTCAGCCTGGTATCTTAGGCAACAAGTTGTTGCCTAACGTTTGAAAGGACTGTATATGTGTGTGTGTCTCTGTTCCTTCCAAGAGAAAGAAAAATGGCTGGGCAGGGTGGGGATGAACAGTTTCCTTCATTTCCCCAGAAGGCAGTGAAGACTGAAGAACAACCTCAAGCACACGACACCCTATCAAATCCAATATCATACTTTTCTAGTAAGCTACAAGGAAACATCACAGTTCATCTGATGGAACAGCAAATATAAAGCAGCACCTGCCACAGTTTAAGTGATTCCTCTAAGCCTTGCATAGGCAGGAAATATCTTTTGTTCACACTTTATAAACACTTATTGCTGCAGTGTCACTAAAAATGTGATAATATTTTGGCAACCAGCTGGCTCTGACTGACGGCATCATGCAGTTTAATCGCTCAATTTATATTCATCTTATGCTTTACCTGTACGTACATGGAGCATATTGATTCCTCATCTTAAACCAGCTAAATAATTTAAGATTAAAACTCTCAAGGGTGGATACTGAGATCAATACCATTCAACATCTTCACTAAGGATTTAGACAATGGGAGTGAGTGCACTTTCAGCAAGCCTCTGGACAGAACCAGTTCAGGGTGAGTAGTCAACATGCTGGTGGTAGGACTGGTATGAAGAAGGATCTTGACAGGTTGGAAAAAAAGAAATAATAATTAAAAAAAAAGGGCCAATGCAAATCCCATCAAGTGCAAACACCAGGTCCTGCCTCAGGGATGATATCACATATGGCCAGGGCAGTAGCTTTGCAGAAGACATGGGCAGCCCAAGGCACAACCAGTTCAACACCAGTCTGAGGTGCACCCTTGCAGCAATGGTGGTCACGCACAGATCATGCTGTATGAGCCACAATAGAGTTGGCACAGTGGAAAAAAACACTTTTCCCCTCTGCCCAGCTCTTGTCAGAGCCCACCGGGAGGGCTGGGTTCACTTCAGGGCTCCCCAGAACAAGGACATGACCAAGCTGCAATGAGCACCCAGGACCACCACTCAGGTGAGCAGGCAGATGGAGCACAGGACCTAGAAGAAGCAGCTGTGACAGCTGGCAGATGCAGATAAAGTCATCAAAGGTGCACAGTGACAGGAAGAGACGTGATGGGCACCAGTAGCAAAACACAAAATCTCAAATAGAAAAAGAAATATTTTTTTTTTCCCCCACTATGAGGGTGGTCAGACATTGGACTGGCTGTGAAATCTTCATCTTTGAAGTAAGCTGATCTAGTTGAACCTGCTTTGAGCAGGGCGGCGGACTGCATGACCTGCAGGTCACTTGCAACTTAAGTTATTGCTTGATTTTTGCCAAAATAGTGCCTTCTGTCTGGGAAAAAGGACATAAATATATTTTTTCCTTCCCAACTCCACCCTCCCCCAAACTGTCTTTAGCAGTTTGAACAACCTGGTCCTCCAAAACATGTCTCTTGTCCTTGGCTTTCATTTCAGAGGGCACTAGGAAAACTACCTTTACATTAGAATAGATTTTATAGAATGGATAAAACTGGAAAGGTAAAAATCCATGAACAGTATACCAGAAAATCATTGATTACATTTTAAAATTAGCAGAGGACAGCTAATTTGATCATTGTAATAATTTGTAAAGAAGTGCAAGGGATGACACTTTGACATCTGATTTATCAATTAGAAGCAATGCATTTGAGTACTCATTCTATAAACCAACAGATACAGGCAGAAAAATAAAATGGATGTTATTTACTCAACTCAGATCACAGACTCACAGGATGATTGAGGTTGAAAGGGACCCCTGGAGATCATCTAGTCCAAGCTCAAAACACGGCTTTCCAAAAAGGTAGCTTTAAATTTATTAACCTAGTGGTTTTGGCAGTACCCTAACTGTTATGAGTTAGGGTGGTGAAATTGTAAGCCTGACACCACAATACCCACAAAAACTAGCAGGAAAAAAAGCATTCTCAGTTTGGCAAATATAAAACTGAAAAGAAAGGCCTTTTGAGATGAACTCAAATGAAAGTTAAACGCTGCTTTTTAAAGACAGGCAACAAACCCAGGTGAGTCCAAAGTAGTTAAAAGCTGCCATATCTTTATACTTATGATACACATCATTCTGTCACGAGCTTCTTGAGACAACTGAAAGGGCAAGACTAGGCTTGAACTCCAATGCTGAAGACTCAGTACTTGCAGCTGGAAATGCAATAAATCCAGAATGGTTTAGTCAATTTTTTTCTGATTAAATCAGCATCATTGGAAATGAGCATTTGTTGAGCTCAAAGTACGTTGTTTGAAACATAGGATGTCCTCCAATTTATGCCCAGTCTATTGTAGGACTCTGCTGAAAATCCCAGTAAATCTGCAGCAGCTTCCAAAGCTCTCTGACAGTATAGGTCCTTGGGAAAGTGATACTCCATCTACACTAGAGCCTACAAGCTCCTACAGCCACCCAAGAAAAAGTGACATGCCATGAGTTGACCTGGGAGGAGAGTGAAAAGGCACAAACGATGACACAATAAGAGAACTACTTAAAGACAGCTAACAGAGCAGGAGGAGGGCTGGCTCAGATTCAGAACGCTTGAACTCAGGAAGGTATCCCACATGAGGAGTGCACTGGAAGGAAGGAAGTCTATAAGAAGGGACCATTCTTTTCCTTGAAAGATGACATCTAGGTATCTGCTTGGAATACAGGAGGGTGCTTTTAGGGAATAGGAAAACACCAAAGGAAGCACTGGTCACAGTCAAAAAGCACCAGGATAAGGCAGGAACTGCCAAAAAATCAAGTTTAATTAGACCTTGAAAGATTAAAACATCTAGTAAGAAGTTCTTCAGCTATAATAAAAAAAAAAAAAAAAAAGAAAAAAGAAAATCAAAAGTAAGTAGTAGAGGTGTTATCCGGAAAGAATTGCAGATGAAGATTGTTTAGGAGCAGCCTGATAACTAAGATACAACAGTGAGAGAAGAGCTGTTTTAACTAAAGTGTGTTGCTTAAGAACAAATAGGCTTTTTGGCCCTGAACAATTTTAGGCTTTGAATGAAAGAAATATTCTGGATCCTCAGAGAAATAAAGCTTTGAAATAATCTCCCACAGAAATGGAGGGGAGCAAAGTGCTTTCAAGAAGGGCTCAGCAAGTTAATGAGAGGGATTGCATGAGGCACTTGCTCCAACAGCAGAGCAGTTGGTCCCAGTGTCCCAAGACATCCCTTCAAATTCTTTGTTCTCCTCTAGAAAAAGCCAGTAAAATCCTTGCCCACCTTTATTACAGTAGTTGGTACGACATTCACATGCTGTAATGATTTGCAAACCTTTTTTAACCTTATAAATGTTATTTCATCACTATGTGCAAAAAAACCCAGCTGAAGAAATAACAAATACTAGTGCTAAAGAACAAAAGCCTTGAAGCATTGTTATACACAGCCTTTTCTCCTCCACACACAGTTAATCCATCTCCAAAAATGGATTGATCTGTACGAGAGTAAATCAAGGTTGCTAAAATCCCGAATTACTCTACAAGTGAAGAGACACTGAAAAGCATTTCCTCCATCCCTAATGACACTGGTCCCAATTCTGAGACATGCTCAGGGCACAGTTTGTTAACATGTGTCAATGTTAACTCGATTTTACAGAAAAATGGCTGGAAAAGCTTCAGTGGAAGTACTTTGGCGAGATGTGCTTCTCTTGAAATGAGTATCTTTCAGAAGACTGGTATAATGGCCAATCATTTACCCAATTTTAGGAAGAAGTCAGCACAATAGTTGAAGATTTTCAGACATAAATGTCACTTTTTTCATTGTGAAATGAGTGATTTCTCTTGCATCAAGTATTAGGAAAACAGTATTAAAAGTCAAAATAGAAATAAAATTTCAACTGACAGGAAACAACTGAAAATTCTGACAATCAAATGAAAAATTTTTCCTGTTTGGAGTAGTCTTATATTGTAAACTATCTTTACAGCAAATTTTTACCTCTGTCTCGCTCTATTATGTGTATTCCCAGAGTGTATAAAAGCCCGCATTTTTTTTTAAACTTGTTCTATCCCTCGTCTTTTGTAAAAAGTTAAGACAGAAGTTTGCTTTTATAAAAGTTTACTAGATGTATTAGAATAAGAATATAAATCAGAAAGACCACCTCCCCCCTGTAAAGAAACTTGACTCTCTCAGTCAATTAAATACAGACTTAAATTAGTCAACTGAATACAGAATTTAGAAGAAAAGCAGAAATGGAGTAAGTCTTCAGGAATGTACCACGCTTTCTATTGCAGCAAAAATGCTACAAGGCATATGTAGTTACGATGCAAGTTTAGGGGCAGGAAGAGCTGGGTCTAGGGATTTGCAGCATGTATGTAAAGGGCTTCTTTTCAGCTGCTGGGGTGTCAAGTGAAAAACGGAACAATGTAACTGAAGCCTCCATAAATTAAATACTATTCTAAACTGCAACTAAGTTGTTCGCTGCTACCAGTTTAATAGTCCTGCTCGGTTTCATCTTCAGCTTTCTGTGGCTTACATTCCTTGCCGGGATACGTCAATCTGTATAAACCACAGCAAAAATTGTTAAAACTGCGGTGTCTAGGCAGCTGCATATACCCAGCCAAAAGCAATCAAAAGCATTAAAAAAAAATTAAGTCTTCTCTTGCTTGTATGTTTTAAAAAAACAACAACAGACTTTACAGGGCCCGTAGAAGAGTCAAATTAAGCAAATCACTCATCTCTGCTGGAAATATTAAGTCCCACTTGGGGCACACAAGCACCATGGTGAAAACTGGCATCAGGCTGAGAGTCCCGATTGACGGAGCAGATGGGGAAGAGGCAGGAAAGCTGGTGCGGGCTTTGGGGGCATTGGCTTTGTGGGACAGCCTTGCTTGGGGGGCTGCCAGGTGCCACAGCTGAACGGGGATGACACCCCCACGAGGGCACGCAGTTGATGCACGGGCAACTGGGGAGAGGGGCTGTGAGGAAGGAGCGTCTGAGCGGCCAAATCTATTGTTTCCAGGACCTTGCGCTGCATTTAAAACACAAGGATACCACCAGAAGAGGAGGATGAATACTGCCCCTTTCTAGTCCTGCTGGAACAAAGCCACAGGGGAATGTTGAGAGAGGTCTTGGCAGAAGCTGCGGCAAGCCTGGATGCCTTTGCAGCAAGCAAGCGGTGGGGCTAGACCTAGAAGGGGTGAACCAAGCTGACAAAGCCAAGCACTGACTAGAAGTAACAGCGATGGAGTGATTGCTGAGGAAATTCCTCATGCCTCCTGAAAGGCAGTAGGAACATCTCTGCCAGATATTTAACACCTACTTTGCAGTTAGGAAACCACCAGCCAATTCAATAGTTGTTTTGAAAGTTCATCAAAAGATCGTTTCTTGCACCGCACAAAGCATCTTCTAATGTGACGCTCCACTGAATGCTTCGGTCAGCCTAGGGTCTGGTATTGGAGTGATGCTTTGTGTTAAAACAATTTGCCTGTTCAGTATTCAATCCTACTTTGCTGCTAATCTGTATTAGCTATGGGGAACAGGAAAATTCATGGAGTTTTCAGCTCTGTCGATGCATATGAAAATCTTTACATAGCAAAGTCCTTAGTAACAGAAACTGCAGCAGAATAATCATCCTGCAATTAACAACTTCTTGAACTAGGCCCATCCAAATCCTACTCAAGTTACCTCTCCTATCTGAGAAGTGACCCAAATTTCAGAGTTCAAGCGGGTACTCTCTTGGAGCCCATTTCTGGGCACACATAAGAAAGTGATTGGGAACAGTCAGCACAGCTTTCCCAAGAGGAAATCACGTCCGACCCACCTGACTGCCTTCAGTGATTCAGTGACCTTTGCTTTTTAAGCCTTTTAATGCTATCTTCTTCAATAGTCTTGTAACCAAATTGGTACATCAAGGTCTGGATGGCTGGACAACCAGATGGACAAAAAACTGGTTGGATGATTGGTCCTGGAGGGTAGTGATTACTTGGCTGTGCTCTACCCAGGCTGGTAGCAAGCACCAGAGGGGTCAATCCTGGGACCTCTGCTGTTTAACACCTTTATCAATGATCCAGAGAAAGTGACAGAGTGCAGGCTCACCAAGTTTGCAGATCACACCAAACTGGGGAGAACTATCCACAGACTTGAGGGCAGGGCTGCCATCCTCAGGGACCTAGACAGACTGGAGGAATGGGCCAACAGGAACCTCATGACATTCAACAAGGACAAATGCACAGTCCTGCACTGAGTAAGATTAACACCACACAATGGTACAGGCTGGAGATTGCCCAGTTAAAAACCCTCTGCTCAGCATTCATGAGACCACATCTCCAATGCTTCCAGTTTTGGACTCCCTGATACCAGACAGACATTGAAAACTGGAGCAAGTCCAGCAGAAGGCCTCCAAGGTGGTCAGGGTACTGGAGCACTTACTCTGTGAGATAGGCTGAGGGACCTGGGCTTCAGCCTGGAGAAAAGGCAGCTGGGGGAAGTGGCAGGTAGAGAGGACTAACAGCAGTTTCCCATTCCTACAAGAAGGTTGTCAAGAAGATAGAGCCAGCCTCTTCACAGCAGTGCATGGTGTGAGAACAAGGGGCAATGAGCGTAAGTTGAAATGAGGAGTTCAGATGCTATAAAAGGGAAAGCCTTTTTTTACCCTGAAGAAAGTCAAGCAGTGGAACTGGATGTTCAGAGCTTGTGCAGCCACTGCCCTTGGAGGTTTACAAAACCCAGTTGTACAAAGACCTGGGAACCTGGTGTGACATAGCTGACCCTGCTCTCAGCAAGCAGTTGGACTTGTCCACTGACGTTGTTCTCCAACCTGAATTATTCTATAATTTTGGAAAATACTGTTTGATTTCTATAGAAAAACATCACTATAAGATGATATACTCAAAGATAGACAGATTTGCTAGCACAGACCTACATTAGCTATATGTACACAAACTTTTCCAAAGCAGCTCTTCCCAACATGGACAACCTGTATCCAATCCAATGAAAAAAATAGCACCTAAATTTCCTGGAAGAATCTAGAGCTAAAACTCATGAGTGCCTCATAGCATTAAATCATCCATACTATCACCCTATATAAAAAGAGTTAATTATTTCATATGAAAAGAATGAACCATCCCAATCATACTGTAGATCAACAAACCAGGACTGAGGTCTGTCCCGCCCAACCCACTGGATACCCCCCTTTACACTGCATTACAGTCAGCTCTGTCCAAAGGCTTCCTATCAGCAGAAGTATTAAGAGATCTCCCTCCTGTCTGCTTTTACAAACAGCAGGGTAAAGGCCAGGCAACTACTACCTCACGCACACAGCACCGGACTCTACTTAGTACTTCATTCTGCCAACTATTGAATATTGAGGTCTTGGTCCCACAAGATACTCTCTGTAACAAACTTCATACTACAAATGTTACAACATCCATGAACTAAAGGTGCTTACAGCACACATGATTAAGCACAATATCACTAAGGACAAGTCTACACTCTGGAAGTTAACTAGGAACTCATAAGAAGTTGACCAAATGAGTCTGGAAGAGACTAAAACAAGCTGTAGCATTTATTTCCAGGTATCATCCTGCTGTACTCCTATATGCTGCTTTGATTCTTACAACTTTTAGCAACAGGCCTATGCTACAGCATTTGTTGACATATTGTGCTAACCTAAAACAGAAAATAAATGTAGAAAACCATATTTTATTCTCACAATGAAAGTGTTGCCTTTTGGTGACAGAACAATGTTTTACTTTTACTGGAAATGGGGGCAGGGAAGAAGATCCACACCAAGGACTTCCAAAAGATTCCTAAATCTACAGATTTTCCACTTCCATCATTTGCAATCTTTGACCAATCACTACAGTTTGGAAGCTATCTAGATAAATGACTCACTTTTGGAATATTCCAGCTGTCACTGATCTCCCAGAAAGATGTCTGAGCAAATGAAAACACTTTAGCAAGAGTCTGATATCTGCAGCCAGAAAACCTCACACTAGTAACTCAGTTTTATTACAGGTCTCAAGATACTGCTAATATAAATGCACTTTGTCCCTTGGCTCAAGGAATCAGTATATCTCAATTTTTGAGAAGGCTTCTACTTACCATACCTGACAGTATGAATTTGTAGAAATTCAAACAGCTGACACTGCTCAGCATTACAGTGAGCACATCCCCACTGGTGGTTCCTAGAACCCCAACAGTACTTTTAGAATCAGGGTTCTGAAAGCCAGTTTCCGGATTTGTATTCTGCAAAAGGACTTGAATTGCACTTCTAAGCACAGGTGTGAATGGCAAAGCTGTTTTTTTGCTACAACTGCATTTGAGCTTAATACTGTATAGCTGCAGCTCTGAAATAACATTGAGCTATTCTGTAAGGTGACAAGGTGCCTTTATTTTAGAGCTGCCTACTCTATGCATAAAAACATTCAAAAAGCATTACTTCCATCACAGGGGAGGGAGAGGGAAGCTTTCACTCATTTGCAGATTCAAGTTACTGCAGATAGTTAAACACCTGATTTATGGGTACAGGCGCTGTTTGCCTCTGCACATTATGGTAGGAGGACTTCACATTTTGTTTTTTGTGGCTCCAATTTTGCTTCAACAAGTCAATTGTGGGTGGAAGTAACCAAATAGCACGTAAGATGCCAAGTAGAGGCCTCTGCAAACTTGGCCCACAGCATGCATACTTGTTAGTCTTAAGTTTGCTGTTCTCATTTTAATCCCCTGTGCTTCTAGCATCTGCAAATTGTTTAGAAAATTTAAGTCCTTCATTTATCCACTTACAACCCAGTCTGCTTTCCTATAATATTTTATCATCAGATTTGTGGAGCTGCCATTTTTCCACTTGGATATTAAATGAAGTTGGATAGTAAACGATGCTAATCTTTAAGCAATTGCCACCAAGAAGGTGTGGGTATCAGTAACAGCATACTGCTTATTTAAAATATTGCTGCCACAAGTGAGAGGGCAATAGGAAATACTAACAGCAAGTTTGAAAGGGAGTTAAATACAGCCATGTATTTCAACTCTACCATATCTCCAAACATACTATTTTATCCCTGGAAGTTACATTGTCATGACGGGTAAATATTATATGCTAGTGAGATGTTAACTACTCTACAACTGATTTAAGATTATTTAGATTATTTGTCTTTGGTTTCTTTCCTAACACAAAAACAAGTGGGAAAGATGTGCATATCTTGGTACATTCTTGACCAAATTTCCTGTGACACAGAAGGTATCTTTCTGGCATATATTCCTATGTTCTTATGATCATTCGACCTACCCTTCAGTTCACAGTGGTGTATCAGTGGATGGAATTATTGCTGGTGTTTCAGTGTATTAATATGCTAGTTTTTCCCCCTGTAGAAAGGAGCAAAGGATATTGTGATACTACTACAGTATAGACAATGGCATTTTTATGGAAAACATGATAAAAAACTGTCCTCAGTAAAACCCCACACAAACAAAGAATAGACAAAAGAGTAAAGTTTAGAAGCAGCTCCCCATTTTACCTAAAGAAAAAAAAAGAGAGAGAGAGAAATAAATACAATGGGTCTGGCATGCAGTGAAGCAAAAAGAATCTTTCCCTCACTTCAGATTTCAATGAGTTGCACATTTCCAGACAGCTGTTCTGTTTCAAACAAACAGGCAAAGTCTGCCTCAGGATACAAAAGCTTTTCTATTAATATATTTTTGGCTAGATAGGGATAATCGGCCACAGAGTACCTATATCTGTATATCCTAATGAACTAAGATTGTCTCCCATTACTCAAAAAAAACCCCAAACCAAAAAACAACCCACACAACCCCCCCCCAAAAAACCAAAACCAACAAAAACTACCACACTACCACCAAAAAAACCCACGCACACAAAGAAACCAAAAAACCACAAACCAAACCAAAACTAAACTGTTAGGAAACAAATTCATATTTTAAGTAAAAATTGCTACAGGTAGCTTTATTGCCATGGCATAGCATTGTTCCTCAAGAGTCTTGTCTTGCAATGAAAGTTTCTCTTGCCTTGCAGATCTAATTTCCAGTTCCTAGATGAATTGCAAAAATGAGTCCCATAGAGTTCTGGGTAATTCACTTGGCTCCCACTGTTCTTCCAGCCCTTCCAAGACCGCAGCCGTTCCAAGGCAAGCACAAAAACCCAAGCATATTTGCCATTTGATGTACTATGTAAGCAAATAACATGTCTTTCTTCTGGAAAGAGATGCAAGTCTGACAACTGTGTAGGGGAGATTGGCCTTACTTCATGCTGCTTAATTTATTTCAGACCTGAACAGCTAAATGACTTAATCGGTCTCAGCAGCTGACCACTATGATTTGATGACCGCATATAGCCAAACCCTGAGGGAAAAAGAAGGCTGGAGTTAGCACGGCAGCCAGAACTTTTCAATGTACAAACAACAGGTGAGAATACAAAATCATCTGGTTACCCAAGACAGGCAGCTGCAGACAGGAAAAATGAGACAGCTGCTTGCAGTTGGTAGTGTTGACTGTTAGAAAACTAGTTTTCCTTACAAACTTACGTATTTGCAATAGATATGCCCAGGAAGACGTCTGGAAAGGCACATAGGGATCTTAATTCCCTTTAAAAACAAAATTCTATCGTAATTCACCTTATCTGTAACAGATGCTCATTTTAGAAAAAAACATGGAGTCCCCATCAGAATTCAACTAGAAGATTTGAATGAAAAAACTGATAATTATGTGTAATTCATAGCATCGTGGAACTAGATACTGGCCACTCAAACAGCACAGAAGACCATGCTGCTCGACACAGATGCCAGCTGAATACTGCCGCCAGACAAGAAACATGGGAATTCAGATAAAAATCTGTGCTTTAAGACTTGAAATCTGCATTTGTTTTGGACAACAAAGAATAACTCTCTTCTTTCCATGAAGGATGTGTGCTACTAGTCAGAAAAACTGTTCATGTATAACAAAAGGAACAGTAGCTGACTAGTAGCAGAATTACAGAGTTACCAATGTCTGAGAAAGAGAAAGCAGTTTAGATATAGAAAACAAACAGCTGCAAAATTACTGTAAGACTTCTTCTTTTACATTTGCCAGAACCAACTTTCCATGAATTGTAGATCTACATTTTTTTTCTAAAGAGTGAAAGAAAAACGAGCGAAAGATTTTAAAAGATTCACCAAAGGGGTTTAAAACAACAAATAATAGCAGAGAGTGAACAAATGGCTTAAATATGGTAACATGCTGGAGAGATAATTTTTTGTTAACCATGAAGTGTAATTTGACATGAATGTTAGTTCTGGCAATGGGCATCCATAAATAGCATCATCAAGAGCATGCTAGTGTGCCAGAAAAAGCCATTGCCAATTAAACAAATTCAGCCCTTTCTTCTTCCCCCATTCCCTCACTATATTCAACAGCTCTTGCAACAAGGAACACAGTGCTGAATTTTAACTAGCAGCAACATACTTAAAGTGCCTTCCTGAAACCTCCTGAAGCACAGGGCAAGTAAAAAAGCTGAGGTCCATCAGGGACAAAACTCATCATACCCTTTGGGTGAGACAGGCACAGGGAATTTAGATTTCATCCATCCTGCCCCACAGCTCCATCCCTCATGTACAGCAACATTAATATGGAACTTGAGAAGATTTCATTACAACTACAGTGCCATAAAAGAGCAGTGTTTACCAGCTGCAAAAGTCAACCAGCCTGACCTGAACTAGATTTAAAATTACAGGCAACAGAACAGAACCAGAGCACCTCACACAGAAGTCAAACACACTCCTTAAAGACC
Source organism: Haliaeetus leucocephalus (assembly GCF_000737465.1). Taxonomy (NCBI): domain Eukaryota; kingdom Metazoa; phylum Chordata; class Aves; order Accipitriformes; family Accipitridae; genus Haliaeetus; species Haliaeetus leucocephalus. The sequence continues at coordinate 4,335,144 of NW_010972764.1, read as the reverse complement.
ATGGGGGGTCAAAATTATGGGTGGGAATCCTTCCTTCCAGCTCGCCTTCCATATTTCTAGGAAGTTCTGCCTAGACGTACCAGACAGGGTTAGCTTTCAATGGGTTAAAACTCACAGAAAAGTTTTTCTAGGATAAATAAAAACGGGTGTACTGGAGGCTGGAATGAACCGTATTTCCATATTTGAGAATAGTAGGTGCTTTTTAAAACATGAGTTAATTCCACACAGGAGCAGCACAATTAGGTTAGAATTTTCAAAGCAATCTAAAGTCATTAAATAGCCAAATTCTGTAATAAAACAAGCCCACAGGTGAATTATTGTCATCATCAAATCTTTAAGCAGACTAATTGCAAGCTTAATGCTTGTAAAGATGTTTTTATAACATTTAACTAACAAGGGCAAAAAAATTTAAGCAATGCTTGGATGCTTGAGTTTACAAACATATGTCAAGGACTTAACTTTCGGCAGAGAAAAGTGAACCAAGTACTTTGAGACTCAATGTCAAGGCTAACAGCTGACCAATCTAAATACATTCAAATGGAAATATACTGGCACAGTAAGAGTTCATTTACTTTGTGCTGCCTTTTTTACCGGAGTAGAAGGGGGCTGAACTTCGGACTTCATTCACCTGCACTTCTGGCTGAGTAGCCAATACTGCAGAGAAGTATTTCAGCATAAGGAAACCATTAATCATAACAATATTTGTTAGATCATAAAAATCTGATTATACTGCAACAAGCCTGTTCTAAATCAACACTAAGTGTTGGGTTTTAATACTGTGTATGCAGCAAACATACTTGCTGAGAATTATGATCTACTTTGTTTATGCTCATTTTGAATGCTTTTCTCCTCAGATGATCTACAGTTTTATCTTCTCTTTCAAGGCCCAGTTCCTAGAATTCTTAAACCGTTCCAACTCAACCACTTCCAGATCGTCCATTAGATGTTTTGTTAATGTTGTGATCTTATGGTGCCCACTCAGCATTCCTATCACCAACACATTTTCACATGGCAAGTGAGTTTTGACCACTATTTCACCCCAAAACTGAGGTCTGTATTATCTGTATAAGGCAACTTGCCAACTTGCGTGCTGTCACCAGCTGGGCATCTGGTTTTACAGTATCCTCCCAGGGGCCACTTTAAGACCTGTTCGGAGATTCCAACCTTTAGTCATGCTTAGTCCTGCAGTCCTCAAGCATCCAGTCTCCCTGAAATCCCACATCAGTTGAACAATACCAGGAGTGCAGGTAATACCTCTGTCCTTCCTCATATTTCCTCCTGACTTATGCAGAATATCTCCTTCCTTAAGGCAGTGTTGCAAAATCCACTCCTCCTAGAGTCAGGAAGATCTTGGAAACAAAATGCATGCCTGTGAGAGACTAAATTAGAATATGTCAGTTGCATCCATGCCAACACTGAAAAAACATCCATTCTTCCTAATACAGAGGCAAGGCATTTACAGAAGGCTCTTAAGAAGCTCAGTATTGCTCTCCAAGTCTGTGAGAGACCAGTCTCCATGAACCAGAAAGACTGCTCTCAGCAATATTTCTCAATAAATACAACCAGAAATATTACATGTGTGTGAGTGAAATCAGACCCATCAGTCACTAACTACATAGTTTACATATACAGAAATATGCTAACAATGCACTGCTCAGCCACTTCACAACACAGCAAAACGAATTGCACCAGCTGATGAACACAGACTAATATATCACTGTACACAGAAAGCAGTGTTTGACTTGGAATATCAGATCTAGTATATTAAAAAGGCTACCAGTTATCAGTGTCCAAACCCAAAATACACTGTATGTTCTTGTAGGTATTAGATGGATCTAAGAGACCAATAAACCAACATCGCATTGGGAAATTCCTGGATTAACGAAGTTATGCACACAGAATCCTTCTCTTGTGACGACCCGTTGACTGCAATGCCTCTGAGAATAAGTTATATATCATTGTTAAATAAATCACAGCTCATTACTGAGTCATGTAATTCACCTTCATAAGAAACAAAAATGTCATGTACTAGAAAGAATAAATCTCTCTGCCTAGCAGTACTTTTCTTCTGCACTACTGTATTTATCACCCATGGTTCCCATCTAATATTTATCTCTTAGAGTTATGAAATTCATAGCCAATGTTTAGATACATCTTAATTCTTGCAGAGTGAGTGCCATTACCCTGAGGGTAAGGGTCAAATTCTGCTCTCACATCAAAGCAATGCCTTGGAAGCCCAGAGTTAAACTGAGACAATATGAACAAAACTGAACCAAGTAACTTCATATATTGGTGATCAGCCAATAGCCTGCCAGCTGTGCTACTGGAAGAAAGTAAGCTATCTGCCAATTTTTGAGCAGGTATGCACTCTCAACATGAAGAGCCAAGACTCTTGAAGCCAGAGGATTATGTTTAGATAGCTTCTATACTACTTTCACTAAAGTACATTTTCTGAGGCAGACTGTATATGGTCAGAGAGCATTATCCAGCTGATGCACATTTAGTAACATAGGTCTCCACATTCAGACAAAAAGAGTTTTTGTTATAAGCAACAGTGACCGAAACCAATGGATTTACAGGCACACTGCATTCCAAGTAGGATTGAACCGTACATGACAGGTCTTCGTGGGGTTAGCATCTTGTACAGCAACTTCTATAAAACATGGAACAATCCTCTGCAAGCAGGAGGTGAGAAAAGAGTTGACAACTTCTAGATGATCTCAGAGAAAAACCAAGAGCCACAGTCACTAAATTTTTCTTTCATGTTTCCACAACAGCTAATCCTGCCAAAACAATCCCAGTCATTTCATAATGTTTCCTTTTTCTAAACTTCCACATTTACAGTGAAGGATAACTTAAGATACTGCCTTCTGCACCAATTACGTTGATAGATCTCCCCCCAGATCCATGGACCAATATTTTGAACACCCCCAGAACAAAACTTAGGTCACACCAATAGCTAGAAATCAGACAAGAGACATTTTTGACATTATAATGTATCATGTTTGGCAGAAAACTTGTTTAAAAGCAATACTACATTTAAATTGTTTTAATCTTTATACAAAATAAGAGTTTAGCTTATTGATACACAAGATTTTCAACTATTTCTTCTACTGAAAACACACGCAGACGTCATTTCTTATCAAGCTGACATTGCACTTGTATCTGCTGTCATATTCAGAAAAACCATCCATTGTGCTGTGCACCATAAGAGAAATGCATCAATGATGATAATCCAAACAGCATTTCTTCTACACTTACAAGTTGCTGCTGTGCTTCTAGAAAACATATGCTAACTTCACACCATAAAGGTTAATGATCGGTTCCAAGCTAAGCCACACAAACATTTTACGTACAGTATTTCATCTATTAAAACAATATTGTTCATTTAAACCAAAATCATTTTCTACTTGTACAACAAAGACATGACTTCAAAACTCATATGTAAAGCCCCAAGTCTGAGCTGGGAGTCTTCATGTACAAGGCCTGTTTTGAAAGCTAGCATGCAGATGAGTGCTCATGAATAAAAGTTGTCATGTAAGACATTTTTGCAAAGTAATTTTGTATCATTGGAATTCTTTGTTTTTTCACCCTACACTCATTGACAGTTGTGTTCAATCTGATGCATATGAGCATTCCCATTACATTTTGTCACAGTTTCTAGTGAAACATGCTAGTTTCCAGTGGTTCACAGAACTACAGCTGTCAAATATAATTATAATTTAAATCCACACCCAAATAACAACACTACATTAATCCAGTATTTCAAAGATATCTTAAAACAAGACTCCTTAATCAGAAAAAAAATCCCCATTTTTTCATGAGCAACGACCATTAGAAACCCCCACTAATGAATAAATGAGATTCTTCAAAGAATAAAAAAAATTGTCTCAAATTTCAGACTCCAAACTGCCCTAAAACCCCAGAGGCAAAGTGCAGGTCTTAGCTGATAATCCATCACAAGAGAGAGTCTCATCATTTTCATTAAGAATATTATCTGGAGAGATATGAGAAAGAACTGGTGGTTTCCGGAACACAAAGCACTTTACTATCAAGAACCTACCATTCTGTCAAATCTCTTAGTCTCCTCTAGGAAAGACGCAAGAGCAGAATAGCTTATTGTTCCATGTCACAGCTGCTCAAAATTTTTACTTTTCCTGGCATGCATGTTTCCTTCTTAGTTACAGTCATGGATCTGAATCCAATCTGAATGGGAAGCACAACCAAAGCTGACAATATAATTGCTTAATTATTGCAGTCTGCTCACCTTCCAAAACAAACTAGTCCAAAAGAAATCAGAGGAAAACAGAAAGCAACTGATTGTGTCTTATGAGCCAGAGCATGGAAAACAGTGGAATAACACAAATAGGATAATGATCGAAAGATATTTTTCTAGTAATATCAACCAGTGCCATAGAATTCATCAGAAGTTAAAAGAAACATTCAGATTAGTATTTGGTAGTTTGTGCTCACGTCCTCGTTTCCCCCCCATCTTACTCTCTGGCAATGTTGGTCTGGGAAGACTTTAGCAACTATAGATGTTATTATTCACCCTTTAAAACTAACAGTGTATATAGAAAGTTTATTCCTAGGCAGCCCAAGTATGTTAATAGTCACTACTGGTCTCCTGCAAGTCTTTGACCACAGCAGTACACATTGGGAGCAGTATCTTTAGTTCCATCCTGAAAGAGAAACTCCACCCAACCACCGCTGCCCGCCAAGGCTGAACTCAGGCCAAACGAGAATGTAATTCTTGTGTGCTAGGTGCTTCAGGGAGAACACATTACAGCTACTCACCGTTATTGGCCAATAGCAGTCTCGGCTAGGTTTGAACTATTTTAAAGAAAGAGCTTAAAAAAGGCAGTAGCTTTCACCATTTCTTCAATTCACATTAAACAGGAATGTAAGCCCCCAAATTAAAAACTGGACTCCTTATGCTTTAATGTGCAGGACCACACGGTGCATGTGTCTTGCTTATTTCTTTCTCCTCCCAGGATATGGAGGGCATACTTGCAGCAATAGTCTTTTGAAATGCTGCTGTTTACAGAACCATCCTCATTTAACATTTTACTCAAGTTTCTGAAGAGAAACTATGCTGAGTAATTCTCCATTCTCTTATCACACACACAGGTTTAAGATTTTCAAACAGTCAATTCTGCAAACTAACCTGTCTGAATGTGAAACTGCATTTGTTTTTTATTGTACATCACCTTCAGGAAAGGCCAAGTAAGCTAAGATTATGCTCCAAGTAGTACTTCTGCAACACCTTTAAAAGCAATAGTCATTGGCTACATATTAAATACATTTTGCCAAAAATTCTTCTTTTGACTAGTATAATAAAAAAACTGGTAGCACATGCCCGGTTAAAGCATCTTTCACACAATACTTTCACTAAGTCATACTTTGGCATGAGACTTACGTTGTCTTTGAAAGACACGCTACGGTCTTTTTTTAGAGTAAAGCCACTAACCAACACCACCCAGCAACTGGCAGATGGCATAATACCTACCTGTTCTGTTTCAAAACAGCCCCTTCATCAAAACATTTCCATCCTTGTTGCCCCAAATGATCACAAGACCAGTGTAACACTGGACCTCACTTGAAGCCCACCCTCCCACGTGGGACAGCAGATTTCCACGCTGCAGTAGGAGGGACCACCAGGTAACACTGCTCTTGGAGCAGGGCGCTCAGCGGAGGTCTCGGACTGAATTGGAGCTGCTTCTGGGGGGGGGGGGGATTTGAAGAAACCTGGCAAATGGTACTCTGACCTTTGCTCTTAAAGAAAATAAAAAAAACCCACAGAGGCCTGAAACTCTCACCGGGTGGCACATGTAGCCGCTTTACACAAAGCTTTGTTTTTCTCCTTCAATAAGGCTTGAATGGTCAGAAAAAGCAACAAGCCAGCAAGAAGGTTTATTGTCCAGTTATCCGATACTGCACGCCCGCTGGAGGCTTCCACTCCAATTACCAAGTTGCACTTTGTTGAGTCACAATAGGTTTCTGTAAAATATTTGACTGTACTTGGAAAAAAGCCTGAACAGCAGTTGTTCTTGTCATAGAGAGAAGGTACCATGAATAAATGTCTGTCCTGGTTTCAGCTGGGATAGAGTTAACTGTTTTCCTAGTAGCTGGTGCAGTGCTATGTTTTGAGTTCAGTGTGTGAAGAATGTTGATAACACTGATGTTTTCAGTTGTTGCTCAGTAGTGTTTAGACTACAGTCAAGGATTTTTCAGCTTCTCATGCCCAGCCAGGGCACCTGACCCAAACTGGCCAACAGTGTATTCCATACCATGTGACGTCCCATCTAGTTTAGGAACTGGGAAGTGGGGGAGGGAGGGAATCGCCGCTCGGGGACGGGCTGGGTGTCGGTCGGCAGGTGGTGAGCAATTGCCCCGCGCATCATTTGTACATTTCAATCCTTTTATTACTACTGTTGTCATTTTCTTAGTGTTATCATTATCATTATTAGTCTCTTCTTTTCTGTTCTATTAAATCGTTCTTATCTCAACCCAGGAGTTTTACTTCTTTTCCTGATTTTCTCCCCCATCCCACTGGATGGGGGGGGGAGTGAGTGAGCGGCTGCGTGGTGCTTAGTTGCTGGCTGGGGGTAAACCATGACAATGTCAGGCTGCTTTTTAGGAAAAGCGGGAGATACGAAATAAACCTGATTGGCAGTGTTTTGAAACATCCATCTTCTAAGACTGGCGGTTCTCACTCAAACACTCTCAGAGCACTCTGCAGTTAGCCAGCCCTAAGATAACTATTGCTGCTAGGTTATGTCAGTGCAACCAATAAAAGAACGCTGAGGCTTCTGTTCACATACAGCCCCTAAGGTATTTTCTTTTTGAAGAGGTTGCTCAAAAAGGGCATCAGCACAGCTTCAGCGTTAACATTAAGAGCTCCTTTTTCAAGCAGGGCTTCTCTGACCTAAGCTAATGAAATAACTCATCCACAAATGCAAGCAATATTTACGGAATCCCTGTGCGATCTTAACACAGGAGTCATTATTTTTCCATATTTGCAAAACAGAATTTATATTTATTTTAAATACTTAAATGCATCCTCCCTCCCTCTTTTTCTTTGCAGGAAAAGCCTGTTATTTTCACAGCTGAAAGCAATAATTTCTAAATGGGAAAACATGAGAAAGATGCTCAACTGTTATTTTGTTTGGGTTTTGTTTGTTCCCCCCCCTTCCCCTCCCTAAACAACCATCTGCAAAGAGGCTGAAATTTAAGTGTGGCTAAGGACACACATTTACAGGAAAGTAGCTCTTCAAAGCATTTATGTTTTGTCAAAAAAGCATCATTAATACAGTTCAGGTTTGCCACTGCAAGCATGCTCTTCTATGCCTAGGACAGGGAAAGCGCTTTCCTCCCAGCACTGAGGAGAGGAAAGTGAACATCTTTCAAAGTCTTATCTATTGAGTAACAGTGACGATCGTACCGTTTAATAGAAGTCACACATCAGAGGCTAGTTTCTGCAAGAACAATCTTTTCCCTAAATGTTCTTAAAGGCTGAATTCTGTTAACTGAAAAGAGTAGTGCTGGTTTTTATACAGGCTCTGCTCCTCTGCTTGTCCCAAAGCCATTCTTAAGCAACCACCAAGCAGTAATCACACAGGCAAAGATTACCTAGAAAAACCAAATCTCTGTTCACAATTCTCGTGCCTTCACAGATGTAAATACTCTGAACCCCATTCATATTGGAGCAATTGCAAAGGATTCCTGCACTAGTCTAATACTGAAAAGCTTGAATAACCTGGACAACAGGTATCAGAGGGAAAGGCTGAAAGGATGGAAACATGTTTGGTTGAGGACAGAAGGTCATCATATAGAGATCAGTTAGTATCATGGGAAAAGCGGAATACATGCAGCTCTCCAGAAAATATTCAGGAGGTTACATTAACTACAGTCCTCTTCTCTGCTTGGCATTTCACCACAACACAATGACTGCTTTTTCAACTGCTTGTAAGACTTAAATTACATTTTCCTAAATCGAACAGAATGATAGCAAACTGAATTCAGATAACAGCCTACGTAATCATAAAGTGTTGGTTTTCCACTAGATGTCAGGGAAGAACACAATCCCATTTTTAAAAACGATGTTCTAGGCACAACTTTCAGGTGCAGCCAGCTAGAAAACCAGGATGTGCTGTTAATCCTTCCTTTCTAGGAGCAATTGAGGGAAAGAATGAAAGGATTCCTCCATCAGAAAACATCATGGCAAGCTGATGGACTAAGTCTTTGTGTCTAAGTCATAGAGATAATAATCTCCTCAAAAGTAGCAGAATTGACCATGACTAAGAAAAATGCAGTAACAAAAAATGCAGCAGACTACTTTTTCTGTCAGCTCAATTTTGTGGGTAACACTGCTACCAACATGTTATGCCTGGCTAAAGTCTTTTAGTGTTTTTATCGCTTTCTCCTGATTGCTGTAAAATGGTTACTGTATAAGAGTATATATTATTTTAGGTTAACAGTAAGAAGAGTAATGTCTCTGGATTAATAACTACAATACACTCTTTATCAGATCAGAATTCCTTTCCTACAAGTACAGCCTTCACAGAGTAAACTGCCACAAGAGCAGCATGGGGAACCAGAGCTGACAACAACTCAAGAGTTGCTATTCCTGAGAAAGTCTCGTTTCTTGGCTTTACCCAAAACAAGTCTACCAAGAATGAAATTTCACTAAGTGGATTCTTCAGACACCGACATACACTTCCAGGCCATTAACTAGACTCATGGATTCAGTTCTTGAGGGTATTTCAAAAGCTTAACCACAACCACTTCTTCTCAATATCCCTATTACTAAGAAAAGCCTGGTGACTCTCCATTCTGAAGTACAACCCTTTCAAAATCATACCCCTGACAAGTGGTCCCAAAGAAAAGGAATATATTCACCCTGGATGTGAATTCTCTCCACACTTGCCACAGGATATATCACTGCTGGAGGCAGAACTGCTACAGACATTCAATTTTTCATTGCGGCCATGAAAGTGGTATGCATTTACATGGAGGATGCTTAACTCTACCAGGAAAATTAAAGGAAGAAACCAAAAATCAAGTTATACTGTACAACCAGCACTAATGAGAAAACAGTTTTACCCAGAGGTACCCCATACAATCCCACAAAACTGCGACCTCCAAAAGAAACCACATAGAACCATTGTGGTGAGGTAACACTATGCTTGCCCTTTCACTGAGAAATCTGGCTCTACATTGCTTCACAAATGCCTGCACAGAAAGAAAAATGGATGAAGAAAAAGAGGCAAGGAGCAAGAACACCACAGAGGAAAGACTCTCTCTGCTCAAGCACCAGCAGTAACTAAACTTTGAAAGTTAAAAAGGAAAATTTGTCCTTGAATGTTAGATCACAGTTAACTGTTTAAATGTCTGTCGAAGAAGGGTTGGGTTTTGGGGAGTAAAGGGGGATGGCGAGTAATAGTTATGGGGATTAAGCCCTCTCTACTTCGTAAATTTTCTCAAAGCCTCACAGCAAAGGATAATGAGAAACAGTACAAAGTTGCAGATTGGGGGAAGAAAAGAGAGGGGGGGAGGTAGGTATGCACAGGAAATTAAATTAATTTCTATGGGTATAAAATGGAATGCAGACAAGAATAAATAAAGTTTGGAGTTTTAAGAATCCAAAAGGGCATAACTAAGTACAGTAAGCATTTGAGATTTAAGGGAGGGAAAAACAGAGGCAAGGACATGAAGACAGAGAAAAGAATGTTACATTCTACTTCTCAACGCCAAGCCTAAATACCTGAAAACAAGGGTGTGCTTGCCAGAGAGAACGTTTGGTGGTGATGTGAACGACAAGGGGAAGGAAACTCAACATGTGGAACCACTCAGCAGTTTTTACACAGTTAGTAACAGTCTTCCCCACCCTAACTACTCTGTGCAGGTTCCAGTGGAATTAATTCCAACATATTTACAAGCAGGTTACTAGCCAGAGGACACATCCTAACTAGGTTAGGATAAAAGCTGGACTTCAGGAGAATTACAAGCAAGTCTCCTCCACTCTGTCCTATAACAAGTTCTATGTAGGGTTTTGGAGCTCAGCAGAAGTAGCTCCATTCTCTTCAGATTCACATTCCTCGGTCCTGAAGATGACTATCACTCCTTTTCTTTCCCTGCATACTAAACAGGAAAACAGGTTTGCCAGTGGGTACATAGCCATACATTTTGTGGTACACCTACACACACACCAGCAAAGAAACACCTTTCAGTAGACAAGAGTGCTGATGGACTATACCTCACCCTGAGATGTGGCCATAAAATGGAACATTCCTTACACAACTGTTGACCCTCATATCACTGACCAGGTTTGATTAAACCTATGACAGGAATCTCGTAATTTACACTGAGCCAAGAGTCCTGTGCCCGCAAATAAGTTGGTACCAGTGCTTTTTCCACTTCCTCATAAACCCATGAAGGAAAGTAAAGAACATGTTCTCAAGAAGGGCAAGTTCTTTAGCAGTGACCCACTACTACTTACCAACATGTCCTCCTTCAGACTGGAAAATGTGTAAGGGCTCAATTCTTTAAAAAAAAAAAAAAAGGACATATATATATATATATATATATATGCATGTATACACTCCCACCACTCCCTGCTCCCTCACAAACACAAAGCCATCCTCAGATGGTTTCTTTAGATGCCTAATGGCATCAAAATATGAATACATGGGAACACCAAAGTTTGGATACAAGATAGTACATAGCCAACACTGGAAAATTGATTAAATTGGAGCAACACAGCTAAACAACTCTGGTCAGGTTTTATTACACTGACAAATGATAAAGTCTTGCTTCCGTCAATCAGTTTGCCAGTTCAGATAATATGTTGCAATTATTCAATGTTCCACTAGTGAGGAGCTGTCTTTATCAGATAAGAAGGAAAGGGAGCAAAGGAAGCATGAAGCTCTCTCCCTTTTTTAGCACAGGAGGAGATACTCTCTTTTAACCCCTGAGAAAAACAAGTGATGAATTAGTGCTACCCATGCCCCTAGTGCATTTCACTAATTTATTTGAAATGTCAAGCATGTGTTACTGCTTACAAAGTATTTTAAATATTTTAATGTTGCACTGTGAAGCAGTATGCTATGTTCAGACCAAAAACCTCAATCCACAGTGCTAAATCTGAGAATAAATCGAGGCAAATTCCTAAAAACAAAAAGCACAAGACTAAGTCCTAACACGGGATATTTATGCTGCGTTTTCCTGGTGTGGCAATGGCATTGCCCATTGTCTGAATAAAGCTGTTACATTTATGCCTTTTTAATAAAAGCTTACAAATATCACTTTTGTCTTTTACATCAATTCACATTACTATTAGGCAGGTTACTTAATACAAGCATAAAAATATAGGGATTGATGCTTGTATCAGTGAAACAAAATAATTAATTAAATTCTAAGCAGGACTGCTATGCCAAACAGACATTTTGGTCTATGCAAAAAAAGTCTAATTATTTTTATCTACATAAGTAATGAACATAGTCTAAGGGGAAGCCAGTATTATCTGAAACTTCACTGCAGTAGAGTAATTCCGAAATCTCTGAACCAGCGATTCTCTGTCCAGATACTCATGTTGACATGGATTAGTCACAACAACACATCCAAAACATCAACTTACAGCTGAAAAAGCAGCCCCAAAACATTTGACAACACACCTGCAAAGGTGCAAAGAGTAAGTCAAGTTCAACTTACCATTAACATTGGGGAATAGGATAAGTCATGCTTGATAAGACAACAGCCAACTAATTGGAACATGCAGGAGCACCTCCTTTTCTGCAAGTTACCATCCATCTTAAAGTTGATTGAGTAATTATTATTATTGCAACATTCCTTCTGTATCGAGCAGGATTAAGATTCAACCATACATTTATGGAAAGAAAACTCTGCACCAGTGTTAAGAAAGTGCTGACATGGCTTACAATCTTAACTGATCGTCCACACTGCAAGATTCAGCTCTGATATTAATGACTGCATTTCCATTTCATGTAAGTGAAGATCAAGGGAAAACCATTTACTTAACAGAGACACAGATACAACTGAGAAGATACAAAATGTTTTTACTCTACAGAGACAAGTCATCTTTAGACCCCACACCACAAATATCAGAGAAAAAACAGCTTTTACCATAGTGTGACCATATGTTTCTCAGCCAGTCCTGGAGACCAAAATGCACAAAGCTAACTCAGAGCACTAGTAAATCTGAAGTACAGGTGTCAAGCTTTGAATTGCTTAGCAGCTTTTCATTTCTTGGGGGGAAAAAAACCCCCAAAAATTAAGGCAAGGGGATTTTATCACAGTTCAGGAAGTGCATTTTCTGTTTTGCACCTTTGTAAAGCTCCGAATTTGGGTAAGGCCAAGGTTTTTTAGCAGCTACATCCCTACCCTGAAGTCTGACCTGATGCCACTTAAGGTCTGTAACTCAACAGAGGAAAGGAAGAAATCACTGCTAAGTAACTAGATATGCTGCTTAACCTTGGGGAAGAAGTTTTCACATTCCAGCTGGGGAAGTGAGAGATCAGAACGAGAACATGGCAGATCAAACTCATGGCTGTGTACAAGACACTCACAAAATAGCAAGGAGTCACTTACTGTAACGCATAGTGACAGTATGACTATCCTTTTCAAGGTAGTTCTCCATTCAAAGGCAAAATGAAAAGTATAATTTTCCCACCACAACTTAAGATTGGGGGGGGGGGGGGGGGGGGGAGCAGGGCGAAGAGCGCGGAACACC
>NW_010972764.1:4297912-4322383 GCF_000737465.1 Haliaeetus leucocephalus | reverse complement strand
CAAGGTGGGGGGGGGGGGGGGGGGGGGCGGGGAGCACGGGGAAACCAGCGACAGCTCCGCATTCCTTTCCCCAGATATGTGACTAAACCAGTATGTTGTTTGAATTGGCTGCATCCTCATTTAAGATTTGCAAGTAGAAGGCCCCATACAAGGTAGTGGGCATAAACTGAGATTTCAGTTAACATACAGCAACAGTGCATATAGAGACGCTGACAGGATTAATCTCTCATATAGAGCCATGGGATCTTGGCTCTACTTGGAATGTACTTTCAGTTTTGAATGTACTGATGCAATTTTGCTTTCTTTTCCAGTTTCCAAGAATTACTTTCCTCAATGGGTAACTAGCTGATCATTTGGAAAAGCCAATCATTCATCTCAGTCATCAATAAGTTAAATCTTCAGAGTTAGCAGAACTACCCAAATTTTTAACCTCTTTCTGCTTCTGAACTATCAAGAAACATCACTGACCTTGACATTTGAACTGATTAAATACATTCCTCCTTTGAGGGTGAATGCACAGTATTCAATCATAACTTTTTTTCCTGGTTAAAACCAGAACTGTATTCAGACCCTATGCAAAATGGCTTTTTCATAGTAAAGAAATAATTACTCAGCAACCAATTTTGCATCCTTGGGCTTAATTTTAAACCTTCAGTATTTAAAAAGTACATAACACAGGGAGGAAAGCTATACTTAGATTTCTGCCAAATTCAACTGCATTCTGCATCTGTATCATAACCCTGACCCTGATGTAAGCATACTTAGAGAGCCATAAAATTGTTACCATGCAATAGTTTCTCAGTATATCATGATACTAAATGAATAACACAGTAAATGCTGTGGAGAAAAAAAGAAATCTTTTTATCTTTGAGAGATTTTAGCAATCCTTTTTCTCTAAGGTATTGTACATAATGTACAATACTACAGAATATCAATACTTTCACTGATCCTCTCAGTCTTTTCAGTTAAGGAGATTTATTACGTAGTGGTTTGAAAAAATGTTGCTTATTGATCCTATAACAAAGATATATTGAAAAGTAAGTTTTAAACCATTTTATTTTTATTAAGCAAATAACCATCAAGTCAAATTAGTAGAAGATGTAATATCACACTATCAGAAACAGTGTGGCCAGCAGGAGCAGGGAGGTGATTGTTCCCCTGTACTCAGCACTGGTGAGGCTGCACCTCGATTCCTGTGTTCAGTTTTGGGCCCCTCACTACAAGAAAGACCTTGAGGTGCTGGAGCGTGTCCCAGAGAATGGCAACGAAGCTGGTGAAGGACCTGGAGCACAAGTCTTATGAGGAGCGGCTGAGGGAACTGGGATTGTTTAGTCTGGAGAAAAGGAGGCTGAGGGGAGACATTATTGCTCTCTACAACTACCTGAAAGGAGGGTGTAGCAAAGTGGGGGTCGGTCTCTTCTCCTGAGTAACAAGCAATAGGACAAGAGGAAAAGGTCTCAAGTTGTGCCAGGGGAGGTTTAGATTAGATATTAGGAAAAATTTCTTCACCAAAAGGGTTGTCAAGCATTGGAACAGGCTGCCCAGGGAAGTGGTTGAGTCTCTATCCCTGGAGGTATTTAAAAGATGTGTTGACGTGGCACCTAGGGACACGGTTTAGTGGTGGAGTTGGCAGTGTTAGGTTAATGGTTGGACTCGATGATCTTAAAGGGCTTTTCCAACCTAAATGATTCTATGATCACATTCAGGATCTCTGCATATTTTTTTTGTGCATGCTACAAAAAACTTTAAAAAAAAAAAGTACTTACTTCTAGTACTGGACTTTTATCCCTGACCTCTTGAGGATAATGTCCTCCAGACAGCTTGGAACACAGTTTTACCACTGTGCAGAGTTTAAAAATGTTGAAATTAAGAGTTTAGAATTGAAACACTGGCAGAACCATATCAATAGTTGCGCAAACTGTATGTTTAAGTATAAATTAATGCATTTATTAGCTTTCAGTTATACACACTTAGAAAGCATATTGATATTTTGAATAGATGCATGGCAGATTAAATCCAATTTTTCAGCTGTGTAATTTTGATACCTCTAAACACAAAAATGAAACTTCAAATCATCTTTTAAGTTCATATCAAGATATGACATTCACATCAATGGTTTTCAGATAAGCTATACAAAAAACCAAGATAAAAATCTCTTTTTTTTGTTAGAGGTTAAGAAAGCTTCCATTAGAATTAAAAAGAAACAAAAATAATATCTTAAGATACCCACAAGTTTATAGGGTGTTTATTCTTAAACCAGTTGTTTCTGAGCTATCTGAAATAGCAGTAATATTATGGAGATGCAATTAAATTAATTAGGCCAAGTTAAGCCTTCTTAAGAGTGATAGATAACCTCAGCATTCAGTTTCAGCTCAAGTCATACAGTGGTACACAGCTGAGTCCCCCCTTCTCTTGTCTATGACAAGAGCAAGTCCTTTAAAGGAAACATTTGGCCTCAGATTTTAATAGGGACAGCTAATTCTTCAGTCAACTTGATGCTTCATTTTTCAGAAAGAAATTCACAATTCTTCTCTTCCTTTCCCCTCCAGCGGAGTCCTCACAAGATATGACACTGGGCATCCAAAAATGCTACTGTTCCCCCTCCTCCACTCCCCAAACATCACTTGGCACATTTGGTGATAAGTCATTTGCTCACAAGCTTTCTGTTAAGAAAACTTAAGCATCGAGCTTCCATCACTCTAGGGCTGAAGGCTGGGGAACAGCGAGTGGGGAGAGGCTTTTGCTGTCCACAAATGCCAAGTGTCACTGGTCAACTGATCACATCAGCTTAAAGCTGACAGTTTACCTTCTTGAATAAAGCTGTAATATACAGGTAGGGAGAGACTATACAGACTATGTAACAAGACAGAACACTGGAATCAAGGGAAAGCATCTCACACCTACCTGTATGTCCTTACGCAGCTTATTGCAAGCCTAGCTCCTGGGAGACAATTATCTGAAGAAATAATTACAAGGATAAATGTTGCTTAATTTTAGAGAACTCATGATGACTGGGCAAAGAACCAAAATTTAACATGTTCAGGTAATAAGTCAAAATAATCCACATTCTTTCTTGGAAAACTTCAAGTTTTCCAAACTAGCTTGTGTTCCCAGAACTCTAAAAGCAGGCATCCACATTCTGTGTGAAACAGTGCTGTTGCTGATGCTTAAATTCTCTTGTTAAATCTCTCCCATTTTATAGCTAATCACATTTTTATAGCAGGCATGAAGCACTCTACAAGGCCCTTGCTGAGCTGTTCCTGTAAATCAAAACCTTATTCCATCGTTCTGCTTGCTGGCAGCAGAGCAAGGTTACTTTTACCATTTATGGTTGTAAAACCCATCCAGCTTTTTCCCCCCTTCAGTTGCTGCCTTTTTTCCACTGTTCTTTCCTTCTCTGTCTTGCTCCAAGAAAGATATTCTAAGTTCAGCTAAACAACTTCAGAACTCATCTTTAAGCTTCTTCTTGTCTTCCAGTACACTTAGAAGTTCATGAAAACATCTAACAAGACAGGTGAAATATTAATACAGCACTAAGGTGGGAAGGAGACTCTCGACCTAAAGTCACATGAAAGAAACCAAAGCCACACAAGAACAGCAAGCCACAGCTCAAAAACTCTTTACGCTAAGTTATCACTACATGGCCCATACATACACTAGCTCATAAAATAAGGCCTAGATCAGACTGGAGGTGCTCGGAATCACAGTTTAACACTCTGATATAAACACTCAGACCAATGTACGAGCAAGAAGAAAGAAGCAACACAGTTAAATCTTACTGTTAGACCACCTATAAGGAGCCACCATGTTCTGAAACAAAGCAAGCTTAAAAATGAAGGAAAAAAAAAAAGAAATCCCACTTTTAGATAAGCTGTCTAATTGCATGCACCCTCCTGGCACATAGGGTATTTTACAGTGACAACAAACTGAAACAGCAGATTCAGTTTATGCCAGGTCTGGTTCTGTTCTTTCCCTCTCCAGGTCAGAGCCGGAGCACCCTGCCACAGAAACAGAAGACCTTTTAGGACTCTGTCTGCCCTTGCACGAGCCTGCGCAGGGCACATACCAACACAGCTCTATAAGAAGCTTTTATGTTGCATGGAAGAACAATGATGTAAACTGGAAACTCCTGAATTTTCAGCTGGAAAGGACTCTAGCCCACATTGTATAGGGAAGCAGTCAGCACACACACAAATGATTACAGAGATGTTACTACAGGAGAACACACATCCAGTTACAAAGCCAAAGCAACTCTGCTGCTTAGAAATGAAGTTTAAGTACTCTAGTGCTTTTTCCAACTGACTTGAAATCTACACTGCTTCACAGAGATATGGATAGATTGTATGGACTAAATCTTATTTATCTGAACATCAAGAACAGCCTCTTTTTGGTCTAAAATGGCCCTTTAGAAGTGTCAGCCTGTTGTTTAAAATTTGATGTTCAAAAGAAATTTAAGCATAGCTCACTCTTGCATTTAATTCCTACATTCATCTCAGCATGGCGTTTGCTGAAACTGAGAAATCAGCACTGAAAAGTTACTGACCTTTGAGCTTAATATCTCTTGAATCTTATAAGTGAAATGAACAAGCTAGAGATGTGCATAGAAAAAGGCTTTCTAAGGTGACTATTCTCATATTGACTGGGTGACTCAAGACAACAAACTGGTTTGTGAATCCACATTGCTCCAGTCTTTTGCCTCAGCAGAAACCTGCAAGCAAGCAGTAGAAATGATGCAACTACCTGCTTATCAAGTGGGTTTGGTTCTTCTGATTTCTGGAAGCACTCCCTAAATAATGCTGTTCACTTATAAGATGTTTGATTTTGTGCGTAATTTATTGTACATATTCTATGCAGATGTGAGCATAACTAACTGTTGTTACTATTTTCCACCTGGAAAAGCACAGTGACTGTACTGATTAATGGCTCCACGATGATTACATCATTCTTGACTTCACCTCTTGTAGTTAAGCATATTTCCTGAACAATCAGAGGGTGATCAAAGGAAACCAGTTTTCAAGGTCATAAGTTCTTGACACACAGACCACCTGCATGAGGTGCTCAAAATATCTTTGCACCCTGAACTCTTGGGTGCAGGATGAGGGAACTGAAGCATTTGGAGTAAGAGCTGAGTGCTGGGCATTCAGGGAATGGTTGCACATAATAAGGGAGGGACAGGAGCCATGCAAAACCCTGCTCTGTCTGTGGCAGCTGCCACTCACTTTTCTGGGCCCAGAAGGACACAGTACCAAGGAGTGGAGCTTCCTGTCACCCAGAGAGGGAGTCCCCAGGAAAGGGCTGCAAAGAACTAAGACTGTGACGATATCTCCATGCTTGTGTTCTCTTTTTCATGATGTTCTCGCATAACTTACACTGCTACTAAAAATGACTAAAGCAACTACAACCATCTCATGTTCACTGGCTATCCAACACAGAGGTCCTCACAGCCGCTACTTTTACCTTCCTGCCAGGAAGAAAAGGTAGGAGAACATCCAGTGAAGCACAAGAAGAACTTTAGAAATGAGGTTGCCTGCAAAAAGTTCCTTGCACTTTCTGGTAAGAAACTCAATACAGCCATCCTCTCTCATGCTTAACATAATTGACTACAGATGAATGCCTTTGAGAGCTCATCAACAAAGGGGGAGAAGGAACTTGCTATAACCTTTCAGCTCCATAGCCCTCCTATTCCAATGGTAAACCAAATCAAACACAGGTTGTTTGTTCATCAAAAAACTGAGGTCAGATTATGATTCATTGTGGTCAGATGAATAAATATCTGGAGTAACATGATTAAGTCAATGGAGCTACCCTGGATTTGCACACAAAAACTGGCTTGTCATGTTCCAAATTGCTAAAAATGTGGCTGACATCACAACGTAGCACAGTAGCTGAAAGGTTTGAAGAAAACTCTACTTGGATGTGTTTTTCTGAGCAAAAAAGAGCAGAAGGTTAGATTCAAATCCTACTGTCAACATAGTAAGGGTCAACATTAATATTTTCTTCTCTTATGTAATGAATTGTCAGATCTCAGCTACACTGCTGTCCCGTTATCTCCTGGGAGGAAGGATAAATTGGTTAATAAAATTCTTTCCAAAAAAAACCTTCAAAAAGTAGAAACATCTGCTATGTTCATTAGTCACTATTTGGCCTGAGTTCAGTAGTAACGCAAACTACAAACCCATTCCCTTTCTCTTACCTAGAGAGGTCACAGCAAATGGGATCCTAGGTTTATGGAAATCATAGCTAAATGGAAGGAAGATGGCTGTGAAGCTTACAGATGCACTTTGTTTCCCATTTGTTCACAACAGCATAAGAATGCGTTTACACACACTAGCATCTGATAATCATAGGAACTCATCTGATTTACAGAAGACACAGAGGTTCAGATAGCCAAAAATATTAAATGTAGCATTTAAGAAACCCAGAATATACATTTTTTTAAAAAATACATTAAGAGTTAGTTCAAAAATCTAAGCCTATAACCACATGAAAACTGGGAAGAGTTGCAGAAATCAGGCAACATGAATTAGTCTGAAGCAAAGCTGAGAGCTGAATCCAGATGCCAGAAGTTTGGGTTTAATTCTTCCATTCAGTTGCCTGTGCAACTGGACTGAGCAATACTGGAATTGTACATTTTTCTTTTTTGCATTTAAAAATACTAGTAAGATTGTAAAGTCAAGCACTCCAGAGTTGGAAAATAAACATCAGAGCCCTATTAGTTTTTTTTTCCTTTTCTACTGCATGGGACTATACTATACAGGAGTCATTTACAAGACAAAATACTGGTTTTTCACTCTTCATTCAAGAGAGAAGTCCACACATGACATGCACAAGGCACACTTCCCAAAGAGAACTGTGTGATGAGATTATTAATGGGCTAGTTTATTCACAGCAAAATCCACAATAGGAGTTTGCTGTTGTGATGCTCAGTATTCCAATACCAAGAGTCTAAATATCCCCTAATAAAGTCCCTAAAGCTGTGGGCCACCATTTTGCACACATGGAATGTGCTTTCACATATTCTTGCATGTAAGGTAAAACTTCAGGTTAAAATGCAGGACACTTGACAATGCCAAAATGACTTAGTTAGACAGGTCATCACTGCACCTCCGAGAACTCTTACGCAACTGAAGAGCGCTTACATGCAACCTGCCCCAAAACTTTCTTGATACATCAGAAAGGTAGGCAAATACCACTCTATCCAAAATATGCTGTGAGGACTACACCTGAAATACTGGTACCACAGTTGTGTGACCACAAAAAATAAACAGTATCTCCTTGAATGAGCACTGTCTGGCATTAGTAGCAACTGAGGCAGAAAACCTCTGAAATGCAGATTGTTAGAATTCACAAGCATGACAAAGGCATGTTAAAGTTTTACAGAATTTCCTAATTATAAAGTGCTTCAGTTCAAAGCTGTGACTACTATTTGAACTTAGGTCATATACCACTTCTAAGTTTATTTAAAAAAATCCAACCTAAAATAAAATTTTACATTACAGTCTTGCATTGAAACCTGCTATTTTGAACAACTGTTGATCACCTTCTGATCCACTACACAAACCTCTACTGTTCAAGCAGTAGTCAATTCTCTGCTTGAATTAAAAAAAAAATAGCAGTTGTCATACCATGGTGGAGGGCAGCAGACTGGAATGAGAGGTGACCAATGGTTTTCACAGACATTTACAAACAGAAGACAGTAAGTAGCCATCTACTTTGGAGGTTTCCTACCCTGTCCCACTCTTCCTCATCAGGCAAGGACTCTTACCATTCAGACTTGTATTCTTATCTTCCTTCTCCCTTCAGATACCTGTCCATCTTCCTTTTCATGGGTGGCTGTAGAACACAAACACTTCCCCATCCAGTGTCTGCCCTTAATTTCTAGGGTTTGGAGGTTTAGGGTATGAATGTGGGGAGGGTGGGATATTGTCTTGGGGAGGGTGGGATTTTGTCTTGAGTTTTTTGGTTTGGTTTGGGGTTTGGTTTTTTTTTTTTTTTTCTTTCTTCTTCACAAGTTGTTCACCCTTGCTTATTTTCTTTCTCCAACTTCTCAGTCCAAACCACAGCATCTGTGCAAGCAGTAGAGCAATGGCACTGGGGAATTAGGAAGCAGTTTCTTGATCAGCTTTAGTACCTCTGCAAATGATCCTAGGTAGTGTTCATGGCGACACCCAAGGTTTTAAAGGCTAAGCTCTAACAAGTTTCATTAAACACAGCCAAACTGAGTGTTCCAGGGTTTGTAACTCAATATAATTTGGATCAGGCACCCCAAGGATATATGCTACTGAAAACCACGGACTCTGTATTCCACAGCTAGAGAAATAAACAATAAACCTCCGGTGAATATTATAGTATGATTACAAAATATTTTTCCCAATTAACCTTCACAGAAATAGTTAATCTGCTGCAATGAAAAAGGCTAAAAAAAGTTAAAGATCAACAGCACATACCACAGACACACACCAAGAAATGATGTAATTTAACTTCTGTCATCCTTTCATACATTGTGTGGGTTAACTTAATGGTTGAACAGCTTCAATACGCACATGAAAGAGCGCTGCTTCAAACTAAGAAACATATCTGTTCCTCTTAAAAGGTCCAATATTATTTGCTAAAATGAATTGTATTTTATGTTGTTATAAGATCACCCCATATTTAAAAATGGGGTTTTTTTAAGAGCACCATATAATTTTGTATCTGAAATAATTCAAAAACACTTAGTGCTTTTCATAAGAAAATAAAGTTTCATTTCATCTATTATTTTACTTTTTTATATCAAACCTATTCTTGGTTTCTAGCAGGCCTAGTAGTTTCAAAATTAGACAATAGAGCTATACTTTTTCAACCAGTAATCTTACTAAAATTGTTAAACATTACTCTAGACTGAAAAATGGAAGGAACATCTCCTTATGTTTTTTATTATCTATTTTTCTTCTCAAAGTAAGCTTGTTCTGTTTACCTTTAGGGATCTTCCATATTTACTATTCATACTCTGCAGTGCTGACTGATTTCACTTTCAGGAAAGAAAATTTTCAGCTCTTCCTGGTAATCATGCTCACTGTCACTTGCATATAGCATCATTGTGAACCCGCACATAAACGTGTTATGTCCGAGCTGGAGAAAGGAGTGGGGGGGAGATTCCACATCTGGAAAGTACTCTAAGCCTACAGTCTTATCAGTTCAATAAGAAAACTGAGATGTTTTGAAAAAACTACTACAAGATCGCAATCATCATCATCATCAAAAAACCCCAAGAGAATCGTACAGAAAATTACAGGCAACCTCCTGTTGTCCCTTCCTACACTGATTATCCTCTCATCTTAAGGTTTAAGGAAGGACTTTAATGTAATAGAGAAAGAAATTATGACATTCAGCCTCTAGAATTTGGAATTAAATTCTAACTCTATCAAACTTTACAGTGAGGTTAACGTCCCAAGACATACTGTGTTTTAGTCAGAGCCTACAAGCTTTGATACAGCAACTAATCACATTTTATTACCTGAAGGGGAGACTATAACAGGGTACCTCCTGACCTTCATGTCTACAGCAAATAGTGATCCCTTTTTATTTACATGTATTTGCTCTAGTAAAATAATTTATTCATTTACCATGCGTCATACTTTCAATGAACTCCCTAAACATGTTTTCATATACTTCAATCCTTCCTATGCACAGGAGAAGATCTAAGTCCTGTTTTATCTCATGCATTTCTATGAAGAGAGAGGCCAAATAATTGTTTTCCCCATGTACCCTTCTGCTAGGTTTTACTATAGTTTTAATGCCTATAAAAGTTGATCCAACAACAGAACAGGTAGATCAAAGGTACTGAAGGCTTCCTGGAGACCCTTTATAAAACCTCTCAGTCATTTACAAGAAAACTACCTTGGCAGTTACATTGTCAGTGATGCTTTTCCAGCCTGAGGCAATTCAAATCCCTGTTTTCTTTAGGGTAGCGTTCTCTAAAGGGAAAATCCAGAATTTTGTAGCAAAGCTGGAAGGATGCTCTTTTTTATATAGGCAGGCAGAGTCTGTCCACAGCATGAATACACTCTTAAATCATAAATGATAATCCATTTCCAATTTACAGGTTAAAACTAGCACTATCCTAAGGAAAATGTTCATTTGTGAACAAGTCCAACATGACAGCAGATAAGGGGTAAGTCCTACAAATACCTAGGCCAATCTTTCTTTCCTTCGTGTCTCAGTAGAGACACCAGAACTTACCACAGTTTAGTTCAATGTACATAGGAAAGTTTGATCTAATATTAAAATCTAATTCTCTCATCCATAGCAAATGTGGACAAGATCTTAATCCTTTCTCCTTTGCAGTAATATTTCTGTATTCAAAGACATACTTACCTCCTCTTCCCTACCTTATCCCAGACGAAGGAAATACAGATCTTTCAGTGATGTCCCTTATAGGTCAGGTTTTCTGGACTTTTGTTCATCCTTGTTTTCCCTTGAACTTACTCTGAGCGTTACACTTCTACTAAATACACTCATAAACCCTCAAATCAACTACCAAGATGCTTCTTGAAAGTAAACATGCAGCTTAAAATGCAAAGTACTTCAAAGTCAATCTTGAGAGAAGCTCGCATATTCTACTTTAGTGCTTTGCAAGCTGAAGACAGGCATTTGAAATGCCAACATGAAAGAACACTGGAAGAAGTTCATTTACATTAGCTTGTCTTCTTAAGACCTGTAGTACTTGTTGCCACCTATATACACAAAAATTTTTTACTTTAAATACCACAAGCTTCTATGGTGTCAAACTGTATGGCTGGGCCTAGCTCAGTCCCTTCTTCCTTACCAAGATGACTGAAATCCCACCTAAGTGCTGCAGGACACGGACTTCATTCATTACAAAGGCGCTTGCCTCTCGCGACACCCGATGGACCACATATATCTGAGAACGGAAATACCTTTAAAAAGCCCCATGGTGTTAGAAAGTGCAGCACCGGACGAACTAAGCTATTTCACTTAAGTTTTTTTTGGCAAATTTTCAACTCTCTAGTCTATCCTTGCCTTGTTTTCACACACAAGACTTGGAACAATTCCATTTATCAAGTCTACCTAGATGGAGCATTAAGTTGGCCTCTAAAATAAGACAGGGAGAAAAAGAGGAAAAAAATAATGCAATTCAATACTGTTAACAATTTTCTCACTATAGTTTTATGCATGCAGGACAAAAGTGGAAGGTAGACGGGGAAAAAACACATTTGAAATCTGAAGACTCAAAAGACTACTTTTCAAGCTATGCTACTTGACATAAGACAATGTTAGCTAAATATGAAAACCTATTCTTGTGAAAAAAGTCATCATACAAAAATAATATCTCCAAATAATTTTCAGTTAAGCTAGAAAAGGGAAAAATGCTTATTTTCCATAGTTTAAGGGCTTTACTACGACTGTATAAAACAGATAGTTGCTACCGTTTCTTGTAAGACTGAAGAGCTTCCAGTCATGTACATTTTTTATATATTAATAAATTATCTATAAATATATATATTTTATAAATAAATATATACCATATATCCAGCATACATCCACTAATGGGAATATAAAATTACTCTGTTTCAAGCAAAAGCTACAGTGATTAAAAAAGCTGTACTTCACTTTACACCATCTTTCAAGGGAAGCTGCTTTTTTACAATACCAATGCTTGCTTTAGATACTACCAGGAAACAATTACCAGATATGCACGCTTGGCTATCTATTTATATAAAAGCAGCTTTCCAATTGCAGAAAAACTTTTGTAACAGCTTAGAGAAAAAAGAAAAAATTAAACATTAATTGTCTAACCACTGTCATTCATCAAACTTGACAAATCAAAGCAAAATCCTTATTCTATTTTAGAATTTAATTTGGACAAAATTGAGCTTCCATTTTATTCTCAGACATTTCAGTAAACCACAATCAAGTTATGATCAGTTTTAAGTTAATGGATTATGAAAAATAAGCTACCTAAAATTACACAATTCCTTTTTACTAGGGCTTGCATTTGATTTCTACAAACCAGCCTAGTTTGGCAGACACTCATATCTACAACATGGCAAGAGCAAGAATACAAAAGCAATGAGAAAGCGTTGCCCACTGGCATGACATTTTTCATCTTAAAGACTTTCTCCATTAGTGAACATACCTTACAATAATTTTAATGCTGTAGTTTACAGACCTCCAAGGAAGAAACTGTTTTCTTTTGATCATGCAATTCCCAAAGCAACTTTGCCAAATCTGTTGAGCATTTTTAAATGCTACTGCAAGATACATGCCACCCTTTCTAATGTATTTTCTGCTGTGCTGTGCAGCTAACTATCAAGTAGAGCACACGCACCAAGTCAGTCTTGTGCTCCAAGCTTTTGCTACGTAACACAATTTACGTTAGAGCCTTAACTTTATTCAGACTCATCCAGTATCAAACTGATGGATATTTAATACCTGTTTATTCAAATTAGAAACAAGTTTACTACATATAGGACAAAGTACAGTTAAATGAGTAATTAAGATTCTAACTTAACATTCACCATTTAAACAAAAAAAAAAACAAACTCCACCTTTTTACACCTTAGTGTAAAAGTTTGCTTTCGATGGCAGATAGCAGCCCTGCTTTATTCATGGGTGAGGAAATGGACTGAAATGATAAATGACAGCTTCAAGGGATGAGTTCTAAGACATGCAAGTTCATTGATTGTCCTGAGAACAGCTCCTTTTTCAGCAGAGATCTCATTACATCAGAAGTTTCTGCCTGAGGGTCCAGAACTTTTACTGTCAATGGTATAAAAAAAAAAAAAAAAAGCAAGCCTATTGTCAGCGAGCTTAAGTTCACAACTGGACTCTGTACTCCGTGGAAAAATTTTGAGGTCTGCAGATCAACGAGTTGACATTCACAGTACATTACTTCAACTCTGTTAACTGTTTTGGCAAGTGGTCAGTCACCAAGAAGTATAGACAATAATTCTTACTCTCCCTTCTAGGTCTATGGTATGTGCTTGATTAATGACATCTGAGTTTCACCAGTAACCTAAATTGACATATTTAGCAGGGAAGCCATGGAAAATTGTTTGCCTATCAGTAGAAATTAATCATACAGGACTTGTACAAAGATTAAGCTTGCAAAAGATGAGACATGATTTGTAGCAGGACAACACACTCGTAACTTCCCACCACGGGAGCTCTTCTAGAAAAGCTTTACTATTCTCTGCAAGTCTCATCCTGAACAACAGGGAGTAGTAGCAAAGTCTCAGTAACAGATAATATTGCAAGACTGCAAGCAGATGCTTTCCTCTGTATTAGGATAAACAGGGCACATTTTCAACCCCTGAACTCACCTATTTCATGTGTGTTCATTTTCAAAGTTTTTCCCCCAGAACAACTCAAGATTAAGCTACTCAGTTACAGCTTTACTTCTCAAAACAATTTAACCAGACATTCAAATTATCCAAGACAACAGTTTAACTGCTCCTAATAATTTAATAAACTTCAGAGCAAGCAGCAGGTAGATCATGGTGATCACTGATGACATTCTATATTATGTTTACAATCCTGAAGCCCTTTTAAGCTTATAGAAAAAAAAGCAAGGTTTTCATTTCCTCCTTCCTGTGCACAATATTGGTGAAGGACAGTCATGATTGTCACTTCAGCCATCGAGCCTATTTTTCTGCTTTGTGGAAGTAGATTAATTACTTTATGACTGCCATTGCTTGTCAAGTCATTTTTTTCCTGAATAACTATACAATATGGGGTATAATTTCATTTCAGGTGAGATTATCAAAATCCAAAGCCTCTAACTCCAAAAAAACAAATCACAAGACATTTTTCTGGATGAAATAGCATTCAAGTCTACTTTGCAATTGCACAAAGTTCTGCCATGCAATTCCATTTAACTTTCATCCCCTGCAGGCAGTATGCACTCCTTTCATCCACATGAAAATGGACTAGGTATAGCCATTAGATGTTTCAAGAAAGCCATCAGCCACTACTTCTTGCCTCCACCTCTCATGCCAGCTGAGAGAGAGCTGGCATCAAAGCCTTCAAGTGGCACTGATTTCTCCTGCTGGTCAACCCAAACCCAGCATTAAGAAGGAAAGCAGTAGTACAACAGAATTAAGCACTGTCCCTAAATCAGTCCTCTCAACAAAGAACACCAGAAAGTAGGTCTCCAACCTAACCTTCATACCATGTCCAAAAGTAAAGATTCCAGAGCTTTGTTCAGTCTCAGCTAAGATGCTTTGAGTACATTACATGAAGCAAACGCACAGCTCTGAGGGCTCCGGAGAAACTGGTGACTCATTTGCTCTAATCGTGTGAATGCAAACTGCCAAGAATGCCCTACGGTTCTATAGTTAACCATGGTTTTGCAAAGTCATTTGTCTAGCTATCATTAAAAAACCTTAAGGTCTTCATGCTAAGCAACTCCAGCCCAAGAAGAAATGCAATAGAAAGGGGTTGTGCATACCAGTGGCTTCTGACTCCCACACAACCAATGGTCCCTCTCACCCTCAACTTGTAAACCTCAGTGCAGCCATACTTTATACATCCTTGGAGAGGATTAATTTAATTTTGATTTCCTCTCTGTGTTTGCTTTGGAGGTTTCCAGCTTGAGCAATATATATATGAGTAAAATTTGGCAGCAAGCAGCCTGTAATATGATGTATATCATTTCAGCCTGGCAAGCATATTCAGGAAAACAACAAGCTGGCAGTGAGGACAGCTTCATCTCACATTCAGAAAGTGGAAGACTAGTGTAGGAATAAGAAATGGCAAGACGTTTCCAGGAGCTGAACTTAAGAGGGATAAGGTCCGATATCATCCATGTGACAGAAGGAACACAGTGCCCAGCAAAACAAGCTTTGATCATGACAGAGGAGGAGGCGGCAGGCATACAGGTATTTAAACCCATGGCCTTTTCATCATCCAACAGCTTTCTAGTATATTGGTTACTGGTATCTTCCAAAGCTTGCCAGAGCAATGGTAAAACCAGAGCCATGCAAAGAGTTATTGCTGCCACAGGAAAGCAGACAGAAATAACATGATTTTGCTGTTCTGACTTGCATGTTTGAGCATCATGCTAGATTAAAGAAAATATTAATTATTTCCTATAAGATTTTCCAATGAGCAAAGTAGGAGTTAAACTCTGAGCTGTACCATTTCCAATGTAAACTTCAGTTAAATATTACAAGTTTCAGTCTCGACTTTTATTCCATCAGTTGTCCTTCATGAAGGAGTTAAAAGCATGCATAATATGCTATTCTACCTAATATTCTATTCTATGTACATAAAATCATGATTCTATGATTATAATACTGAACAGTAATGTTCTATGCACAACGGAAAGCAGCTTCTACTGCATTCCAAATAAACACAAGGACTTTCTTTTTAGCTCATTCATGCCATTTTTCATAGCTGAAATGCATTTGCTCAGCTGAATTCAGTGGTACATACCTACAGTCATAAGCTACCAGTGCATGAAGGCCATTACTGCCTGGAGCAAAACAATCCAACCGTCCTGATACAGACCTTGTTTCAAGGCTTGCCCAGTACATAAGGATTCTCCAGTGAGTACAGACTCAAAATTAGTTGACATCACAAGCTATTACTGTTTCATTAGCGTACTAGTCTTCTAGAATTTCCAGATTTCCATCCACCTAAAATTGGCAAGGTTCCTTTTATTAGACCTCTATACAAGTTTATCAAGATCATGTGGTTGCTTCCACCAGAAGCTTTCTGTAAAGGGACATGAGCGCTGGAATGCAATGACCCACATCTGCCTTAATGTCTATTATCACTGCTTAACAGTGTGTTACCCCTACATATGAAACCTGAAACTACATCTGCCTTTTTAGTATTATACAGCACAGAAGCTTTATTTTCAACTTAAGGTTTACTACCTTCGCTATCCTTTGTCATCACTTCTTCCTATTCCGAGTCTAAATTCAGTGCCTTTAGTTTAAGTAGTCCCTTCCTTCCTCAAAATGAAATTCAGTTTGAAACTTTCATGATACGGAAACAAACTAACTTGTGGCAGAAATGGCAAAAAAAAAAAAAAAAATCCTAGTCCATTCAGACTCGTCAGTCACAAGTTCAATACCTACTTGACTGTTCCATTAATGTTCAAACAGACACAAAAGAACAAGAGTTATCAGATCTAACTCCACAGTCAAATGTTCACCCTTAAAAAAAAAAAAAAAAAAAGGAGGGGGGGAGCAGGGAGCGGGGCAAATAAAAAACATTACAAATCAGTGTTTAAGTGCCCTGCACAGGCCCAAGATACAATATGCAATGTCCAAACACTGAGAATAAGACCATGTATTTCAACACCTAAATATAAACTCCCTCCTCCCCTTTTAAACCTTTGCCATTGAGTGATTTGTGGTTTGAATACTTCTATCTGAAGACCATCATATTCTGGATGTGTAAGACAACAGCATTTACAAGATGGTGCAACACAGTTAAACACTTGGTTTTCCCTGGCCTTGTCCTGTCAGCCTACAATTCTTTCCCCGAAGAAAAAGAGAAGATGCTGATTTTTCTACTACTTCCAGATGTTAAGTGGCAATGGCTCTGACAAGAATACCTGAAGCTTGAAAACTTCAGCTACTCTGTACATCTGCATTAAGATGAATCATCCTAAATGCATCTGACTTGGTGAGCAAAGGTGTCATGTCAGACTTTCAGAGTTCTGTGTAGGATGCCCTGACAAACTGGGGGAAGGAGTGTCCTTCATTTAGATCAAAATCAACAGACATGATGTACAAATGAGGAAGTTAAGCTAGTATGTCAATAAAACAGCACAGGAACCTAAAATCTTCCAAGCCCAATAAAAGATCTAATTCTGAGCTGAGCAAGTCATTCACAGACCATGACAAGAGTGCCCACAAAACTGGGTCAGAATTAAAAAAGATTACTGTCCAAGGAGAAACAAATTCTTTCAGTTGATGTTTGAACCACATTAGTATTAAAACATACTCAAAGTCAGAACAGAATTTATGTTACTGAATTTTCAAGAAGCAACCAAGGCAACAAAACCTTTCTAGCTTTTCTAATGAGTAAACACACACACCACAAACTACTGCAATATAGTGGGTAAAGAGGTGAGGACTGGTGACATGTTTTCAGTTCAGCATCCTCCCATGCCAAGTTTCTTGAAAATTCCAATATGTGCACAGATGGGAACAGTTGAAGCTCATCCAAGTCTTGAATTTAGTTTCCTGGACACAAGCAAATGAATGCAAACACAAATAAATAAAAAACCCTACACACAAGTAGCACCTTAACACCTAAAATATACTAATTTTTCTTGCTGTAAAGAAATGTGTCAGGACATAAATGGAGACCAGTATCACTGACAGCAGTCCATTCATACCAAAGATAACCTTGGTCCTGAGGTTAAAAGGAGCTGACAAACATGCCTCAGATTTTCACTCAAGTTTCAGCTATTTGCTTTTCACAGAGACTTTGTGTAATGGTTTATTACTAGCTCTAGGGATATTAGTTTTCTATATACTTTTAACAAAGGGATAACTTTTTGATGAGTTATTTCAGTCCAGTAACAACTTCTTAAGAAGATGGGTGCATTTTTAAATCTGCAAGACCCCTATTCCAGTGCAAATGAGTTCTTTCAAGAACAGCTCAAGCAGTCAAAACACCTCAGTTTTTAAGGAAACTACTTGATGCGATATATCTGCGAGGTTCCACAACCTCCTCAAACGTTGACTGAACTCCTTCAAAGCTTTGAAGAAATAGGGCCTCTGTTAGTACCTGATATTACTAAGTGACACTTAACTCTTGGATTTTGATGAGAGTAAATGCATAATTTAATCCAGGACAATAAGCAACATTCTGGGACTAATACGTGAACTATTTTTTAGAGCCACAGTCACAATCCAAGACAAATATCAGCAAGTTTCACATAGAGTTTATGAGCTACCTTTTGGATTAAGGAAGCCTATCTAGTTACCAAAGTAACACGATACACCAGTTTTCCCAGCAGCCATCAAATTCCAGAGAGTCACCATGATTACATTTGCTGTTAGCTAAACCACCCACTACAAAATGCTCGTTTCTCTGGCCTGAATTGGCTAACCATTCAGATGAAAAGACACAACTTCTATGAAGGGGCCCAAAGGAAACACTTTATCCTTTCAGCAGTATCTGAGCCTGCTAAGTTTATAAGCATAATATATCATATTGAGCAATAGACAGCAGGATACAAAGGTTTAGTCACTCATACTTTTAACCACATTCACTTTTTTTTATGACTTTGCAGCTAATATGATCTGTTTTTCAGTTTCTTTCACCTAGTTTTACTGCTTGCAGTTCCCAACTACATTCCTTCCCCCCCCCCTTAGTCAGGCCAATATTTCAGTTACTGTTTAATTACTGTTTCATCATTCTTCCCTCCTAAATAGCGCAGAGTATTACATATTTAAAAATGGTTGCTCTAATTTAGAGCCCACAAATGTTAAACAGCAACAAGTTCATGGCATATTGTCCTTCTATGCTCATCTTATTTCCAAGATAGATGAGAAAAGATCTTTCCCTCTTAGGGATATATAAGGAGTTGCTCTAATATTATATGTTCCAATTTCTATGAAATTAGCAGGTGCAAAATTTAAGCAGCATAGAATCACTTAAAGTTCTGAGTCAAAGCATAAATGAAGGATAATAAAGTTAAATTAATGCCCAAGTTATTAGTGTATCACCAAATACAAGAGGATACCCTTGTGCTTCCCCTTTAGGCATCTAAATCAGAACTGGAACAACCAATAACAGAAATCAGGACATGAGATACATGACATGAGCCCTGTTTTTTCAGTTCACATCAGCATTTGTCTGCTGTCTAATTCAAAATGGACATCTATGGATACTCATGACAATAGTTTCTCATGACAGAATCTCCCATTTGCTTTTGAAGCCTCCCAGTCTTCTCCTTATAAGCAATATTTTAAAAAAGACTGGTATCATCACAGTAACACAGAAAATATTAGGTGGGGGTGACTATTTCCTGTGTGGTTTGGGTTCATTTCTTGTTCTGGCCATATACAAATGCACATTCTAAACAAAAATAATTTACAAAATTACAAGTATATGAAAGTGTTAACACATCAAGCTGAGAAGAAACCAATTCTCCTTCATTCCAAAGAGCTATTTCATATGATTGGTAAAATCTGAACCCAGTGACTGAATGGTAATGCTGTTATTTTGATTCAGATACAGTTTCATTGGGGGTGACATTCTTCACATAGTCCAGCAAAATATTCAGATTTCATCAAATGCTATCAGAGTCTGTCTTGCCTAATTAGACACTGACAGAAGCGATCTTTGCTAAATATTGAAGGATACAAGCAGATTCTGTCATTCTCCCAATGCCACATCAGCAGAAAGAAAAAAGTGTTCGTCAAGAATCTTTTCCCCCAAAATAGTTGTCAAGTAGTCTGACAAATTAACAGCATGAATTGACAACTATTGATGTCAGTTCTTTTTACTACAAGTAGCCAAAGCAGATTCAGAATATTGTGAATTTTAGCCAGATCCAGAATAATCTCCCATTAAAACCAGGCACATTAGTAGCTTCTTGATCAGTTTCACATGCTTAACATTACAAAAGCCTTCCAAATACAAATGCAAGGCTGGACAGAAAATGTGTAGTACAACGGAATCTGAGGTACAAAGGCATTAAAAGAAATTTGAGAAAGTTAACTCTACTGGCACAGCAAAGAGAAAATACACTCACAGCTAAAATCAGATTGGACTGTAATTTTGCCTCAGATTACAAAAAGTTACTAAAATCTTCTTTCAAAAGCAAAAGAACAGCAAAGGTCAAAGAGCATGATGATTTCAGAACGCAGAGTTCAAGCTAATGTTTTATCTAAGCCCACAATGAAGAAGGACCAAGTAAACATAGTCTCCCAAGCTAGAGCCCACTAAAGACAGTCCAATTATGATTTTATCATTTAAACAACATTTGTTTCTGTCCTATAAAGGAAAACTACTATAAAAGCCCTTCCTTGTGCAAGGTAAACAATGGCTCTGCAAAGTGCACAGTTTCTGAGCTTTCAGGTGCCACAAACAGTTTTTATTGCTCAAATGGGAGCTAAAGACCTACCTGGCAAGGCTTGCAAATGTTTATCTCACCAGGGGGATGTGATGGGGGTGTTTAAAAAAATGAGATCTACCTTTACATATGTCTACATGAACATATATCTTCAGATTAAGCAAACTGCAAACTTCACAGCTGTGAAGAATTTGTTCCTACTACCCACATCCTTGAGTTCTCTTAACATTAATGTTTGTCCTTCAGAGATTCCCACCTAGCACTATTTACCTATAACGAACAAGTAAAAGACTTCCTGCAAACAATGAATACCTGATAGTGCTGTAAAATTTCACTCTCTTGGATATACAAGATGGAAATGGACTTCATGTTGGGAGGGGGGGGGAGCACTATAGATTAGATTGGGCACTGGTACAAACTGAAATTTCACTATCGTGACTGACGATAATTTACAATGGAGATTTACGATATATCCAAGCCATTGCAAGCAGCATGACAGGTTACAGTCATCCAGTAAAGTCATCAGGCTTCTTTCCACTCATGCATTCACATCTGTAAAGCAGCATAAACACAGGTAGGCTACCCGCCTATGAATAGTCTCCATACTTCACTTTCTTGGAGAGTAACTCAAACTAGCTGATCTAAATTGACTACCAAATCTTACAAACAAGCATTTACAACGCATCTCTAAAGAAATCC
Organism: Haliaeetus leucocephalus; assembly: GCF_000737465.1. Lineage (NCBI taxonomy): Eukaryota > Metazoa > Chordata > Aves > Accipitriformes > Accipitridae > Haliaeetus > Haliaeetus leucocephalus. The sequence continues at coordinate 4,301,634 of NW_010972764.1, read as the reverse complement.
TGCCCACCTTCTGGCAAGCCTATGTACACACAAGAGGCCAGAGCAGCTGAGTAGAAATCTCCTAGCTCAGTGTAGCTGATAGACTGCTATGGGTACTTGTTTTCCTGTATCCAAAAAAAAAAAAAAAAAAAAAAAAAAAAAAAAAAAATTTTCTTTTTGAACCATTAAAACAGCAATTATACTTTGAGGTTCAAGACAGACAAACTCCTAATCCATGATCACAGTTCAAGATGAAAACTAGCCTTAAATGTGAAAGGAAATATCACAACAGACTGTTGCTGAGCTCACAGCAGGCACACCACCACAACACAAGTTGTATGTTCAAGTGTGGCTAATTAAGGCTAGAGGAAAATGTAGTTGGCTAATTACCAGATTATACTCATGCTCATAACTTCTGCTTATACTTCCGGCCTAGTCCACTCTAATTGCCTAAACCAATGATGATCCAGCAAGTCAGAATTAATAAGAACATGAGAATTACCATTATCCATTCTTGAACTGCCATTTTCATCAGCCAATCTCAGTACATACTTCTCAAGCGAAATCTGAGGAATGCTGGCAGAAACAAGGAGATGCCAAACTTCAGTAACTTGAGAAAAACACAGTAGCAGGCACTATGGTACAATAGCCAGAAGAGAAGAACAGAATGAGTCAGCAACTCTAAGCTGATATTTCTCAAGCATGCTGCTAGTTTTGGCACTGTTGGCAATATCAGACTTAAAAATTATACAGTAATTTGACAAGCTGACATAAAAAGATAAGATACAGGAAAATAAGGCAGGATATTTTGTGCAATAAATTTAAACGACAGCATCTTAACAGGAATTGTCAAGTTAAAGGCAAAAACTTGCTACTCCAATTCTATTTCATTATTTCGATCAAGTACTAGAATTAATCTGGAGGAACTTGCTAGTGTCAGTTCATAAATTCTGGAAAATGGATAAGCCTGACATATTTAAATATGCGTTATCAGGTTGTATATATTCTTCAAGCGGGCTTAGCAGACAGTCTAGCACTCAAGAAAGATGGTTTTTAGACTAGCAAATGTTGGGCAATCATCAGATACTTCAAGGTGACCTCACTTCTCAGAGAAGGAAACTACTTCAAATAGCTAGCATAGGCAATAACAAAGAACAATTTAGTGTAAGAACCTCCCTGTGATAACAGTATTTAAGTAGTTTGGTACAGCATTTTACAGAAAGAATTACATTTGGGATCTTGGATTCCTTAAAATCAGATTTACAGGTAATTGAATAAACCGTAATCACTCCTACCAGGCATCAGACCTTACTCTGGAAAAGCTAATGCCAGGTTTTTAAATTGGGATCATTTCTCTTTAACTGTACTGTAAGTGCATTTGCTCTGGTAGGTCTCACGTTTCAGGCAGCAGATCAAGTAAGACTGCAGTTTTATGTACCTTTCCAATTTGTTCCTAGTATTGTTTGGGCAAGTTTTAAACATTTGGCTATAGTATTTCAGCACAAATTAGCCAGAATAACGTAAGGTTTCAATTTGCAGCTTTAACCTTGCCAATGTCCCAACTGCTTTTGCCTTGTATTTGAACTCTGATTTAAATGCTGATTGCAATGGTATTGTTATAATTAGCAGAACAGCTTTGCAGGAACACTGCCTATTAGATAGCAAAAGCATAACAAGATGTGGTTAAACACAAAAAATAATGCCTAAGAACAACCTCTGTACTACTCTGTACCTCCACATACTGTTTGAGGTGATTATATTTGCGTATGCATTCAGATATGTTGGTTAAAGGAATTTAAATAGTGAGCTCTGTTTATTCTGCCAAAGTGTTTATAGTTTTGGATTTATTAACTGTCACTCCTCCCATCCACCTCTTATTCTTTCCCAATTTTTTGGCTTCAAATGATTCTGTTTTGGCACATTCAGTAATGCAACATTTCACTTCTCTAGAAAACTCCACAGCTAGAAAAGTAACACAAAACCCTAGGAAGCTTACCTGGTCTCCAGTTTCACTACCAACGCAAAACAGCCACAGTTTACTCAAAGCCAACTGAACCTCAGCCCAGTTCCAAGTAAGCAGGGGCAAATTCAGGCATTCATATCAAATTCAGACAGGGCTTGGTGCACAGAAAGTCTGCTTAGACAGTACTTCAACAGCAGAACCAAGTGCCCAAATTCCTGGTAAGATATGCTCCAAAGACATGAGGACAGACATAAAAAGGAAGAGAACTGCCATCAAAAGAATTAGGAATTATGCATATGCTTGCATGCATCCAGAAAGAACATATACAGATTTTCATTTCTGATACCGGGTTAATAAAAGGAAAAATATTAAAGAACTGAAGTGGGAAAAAGATTTCTTAACAGCTATTTGATGTAGGAAGGGATCAGAAGAGCTCCTTCTGCCAAAAGGATCATCAAGAAAAACTGGGTGGAAAACAGCATGTCTTTTCAGAAAACAGTCTTTTGCCACAACACTTAATTAGCTCAATGTCCTGAGAGGATGCACAAACCACTCAAAACCTTCAGTGGAACTCCAATATATTAAACATAGCTATCTACCTTATTATGCGAAACATAATACACAGAAGGGTTGCCTGTTTGCAAACTGATTCTCTAAGATTTTTATCTCCCTCTGAAGTAAGATCAGGATTGCACTCACCTGAATCTCTGAGCTAAGTCTCCATCAGGAACCATATTAAATACCAAAAACATTCAGTAGCAGCTTTCCACATTTTTCATAGTGTCCAACATTATGCACAGTGCAAGGACCCCTCTTCTTAAATTCATTGAATGAATTAAGAATTTCTCAGACATCCAAAAGACACCCAGCCTTTTGAAAGAATGTGATTATGAAGCCAAGAGGAATTAACAGAATGACATCCTCCCTGAAAACATAGTATAATATGTACTTTGTTTCCCCACTTGTAAGGTGAAATGAAAGGCACACGACCCAAATGAATCTTTCTGTGTTCAAGAAATGTCACTTAATATATTCCCATGTAGAGCAGTGATAAATGTTTTCTGATATAAAGCTCAAATTTTGCTGGAAAATAGATTTTTCTATATAGACAGCCAAGATACCACTAATTTTCTATACCTCTGAGTATGAAAGCCAGGGACAAAAGTGTCTATCGTTCTTAGACACAGAAAATAAGAGTGCAAAATGACTGCTCAAGAGATTTCACATATTGATAAAGCTCAAGCTGTCTTTCCACAGTTCATTAAAAATGTTGCAAAAGTAGCTGCTTGTTCCATTATTCACTGTAGTCTTCTAAAATGACTTTTAATATCTTAAGTGTCAAAGAATGGTATGGCTGAACACTCTCTATTCCTACTTTCCTCCATTAGATATTAATTACGTATTAATTCACTTGCAATTTGTAGATTAAAGCAATGCAGTACTAGTAGTCAAATTCCAGTGGTTTTGAAAGTCACTTGAAAGTTATTTTCTTAAGAAATTATTAGAAGAGTACAGCAAATGCATGGACTTTTGCTATTATTACACGAATTGAGGCTAACTTGTCTTAGAAAACCTTATCCAAGTATGCTCCAGTTTCAGCTACTTGAATAGCTGGTATTTCTATAATTAAAGAAAACTTGAATGAATACCTGTACTTCTATATTTAGAATGGTAGAAGTATTATTGAGAGCTCCTAAATTCATAAAACTTGCCACCAGCTGTAATTCTTAGCTCCAAGGGCGGGGGGGGGGGGGGGCGGTTTTGGGTGGGGGTTTTTTTG
>NW_010972764.1:4247032-4297902 GCF_000737465.1 Haliaeetus leucocephalus | reverse complement strand
GGGGGGCGGGTGGGGGGGGGGGGGTGTTTTGGTTGAGGGTTTTTTGGAGGAGGGGCAAGGAGGTGGTGTTGGGTTTTGGTGGGTTGGGGAAATTGTTTGTTTGGTTTTTGTCTGGGTTTTAGTGCTTTTGTTGGTTTTGTTCTGTTGGTTTGGTTTGGGGTTTTGTTTGGTGTTTTGTGGTTTGGTTTGGGGGTGGTTTTTTTGGTTGTTGGGGTTTTAGGGTGGGGGGTTTTTTTTGGGGGTGGTATTTTTTTCAAGGACTTCAGCAGAATGAAAACCAGTACTGAAAGAAGGCTAGTTCCACCTTCACAGCCATCTTTTTCTCTGGAACTTATCACGGTGCCAAGGGAAGATGACAGACAGCAGAAATTCCATAGCATAGACCAGCACTCACTAATATACCATCCGCTTCAAGAAGCTTTGGTGGCAGGGACCCACCATAAAAGGATGCTGAGGACCACAGCAACACAACCTGAACAACCTTAGCCAGGTATCATCTTGCACAGCGTATAAAATAAGTCTTACATGAGTAATTAAAGCATTACATATTTGAAAAATGCTACATTTTCACATAATTTCCCCCATATGTGATTTAATGGAGGGAATTGTTCCTAATGAACCTAATTATTCCAGCCAGGCTATAGAGCCTGCTTCTCTCAGAATCATAGAATCATTTAAGTTGGAAAAGACCCTTAAGATCATCAATCCAACCATTAACCTAACACTACCAAGTCCACCAGAACTACTAAAAAGTACAAATAAAACAGAAAGGAGGACACAGTTATAAGAATAGGACAATATTTCTAGTACACACCTAAACTTGAGAAGAAATACCTCTTCTGTTGAGATGCATATAAACAGGTTCTGCCAAAACAAATGCACTTGATCTCCACAATAAACATACATCTCAGAGCTAATGGGTGAAAAGCTTGTTCTATTAATTAGTCCGATTTCTAAACATGGTCTTTTTAAAGTTTAAGGTACATGAACATCATATGAGGAAGCCAGACTCAAGAATTCTCAGAGTACTGCAGAAGGAAAAACAAAGTTAAATACTTACTTTTTGAAGGGTCCTAAAAGTCAACATCACTAAAAGCAGATATAATTTTAACCTCTGCAGAATACAGCAACTAGCTTCACTGTATTTCCACAAAATTCAAAACAAACATTTAAGAGGATATATTCAGAGGTATTTCAGCACTGAGCCCCTCTGCTAAAAGTGTTTTGCTTCAGGCCTAATCCTTCAATTTGACTTTATAAAACTAAGAAATAAATTAGAACTCATACATGGAACTCATACACAAGCTCTCAATTTAAATCTGCCTCTGGATTACCACTTAACAGCGACATACATGAAGTGCAAACAGTATTGATTTTTTATTTGAAAAACAGTCAAGTTAATATGAAGCATCCAGCCTCAACATAACATTCCACGCTCTGCAGGTAAGTGTTAGAAGAAAGCTCCCTGATCAAGGTAAGCCCATAGAAAAACATTCAGTCTAATCTTCTAAATCAAGTTTTAGACAATAATATTCCAGCTGAGACTGTGTCTAGCAAATTGCGTTTAAATGGCCCACAAAAATCCATTTAGTCTTTCACTTGCCAGAAGAGCAATGGGGGGTAGCAAAAACTCATGTGTTCTCAAGTTTCTAACTGTAATTGATTGATGGGGTAAAGAATTGCAGACAATGTCTGAGACTGGAAAAGAAGAGGCAGTGTGTATTCAAAGCTAAAGAAAGTTGTATCCTCAGAAGAGGAGACAGTGTGGAGGCATGAGCATGCATGCACACCCACAGTCTACCATGCTTCCTCCTGAGCCAAGCCGTAGCCAAACAAACAGTCTCTACAGCATACTCTGATTTACAGAGAGGACCAAACATCTATTTTTTGCCACTTGGCCTTCACTGAAGTATAGTGGTGGTAAAAGCCACAATGAGAGCAACTGGACTTCAGTTTCTGCACCAGTACAGCCTCACCTTTGCATCCCTCTCAGGTGTATCACTGGTATCTCACGTTTGAATTTAGGAAGTTGCATGGTCTACCAGCTACTGTCTGCATTCCTCTACACAACAGAAATGGAGTAGTAGTTACCTCTCCAATGCATCACTGAGTGAAGCTGGTTTGGCTAAGGATATTAACACATACTCTCTGTTTTTCACTGGTAGAGGATGCGCAGTTCACCAAGGGAATATTTAATAGCATGACAAGCATTTTGTCTCTGAAACATAAAATCTCCTTCCACAACTTACAGATGCTCATAATCCATAACGTGAGGAAGGGTACCATATATTGGCCATAACTGCATCTCCATCAAGAGATTTAACTGATGTTGCCTTAACAGCGTATCTAGGACTGGAACACCATATAAGCCATTTCAAGAAGCTTGTTACCCCTTTCTTGTACCCATCCTATAGAGAAACATCACAGCACTGAAACTTGACAAATATAGTGGTTGCAGTAGGCAAGACTAAGAGTGTGGTTCATTCGATTCTTCCAACTGATGGCAAGATAACACCTGCCGTCAGATACTTCCTGAGATGGTTTGGTCTTTCAAGCAAGAGTCCTGCTTGACACTTTTTGCAGTCCTTGGGAATCCATACCTGCCTAAGCAGTACTTTACATGACTGCTTCTCTGCTGTAGAGTACCACAGAGCCTGTAGCAATCAGTCCCACAGATTTTCTTTCTAGTTGTTTCAAGGCATTTCATTGATTGAACTTCAACAAGTGTTGTGTCAACTGTCTAACAGAAACAGAAGAGAAGACATGCTGTGCAGAACTGGAAAGAATTAGGTCTGTTTGCAAAGCTGGAAAACAGGAGCCATGAAAGGCCTTCAGCCTCAAGCACAAATTCTACACTCTTGTTGTGGTTTAACCACCCAGGACAACTCTTCACAGAGCTGGGCACTCAGGAATTCAGCTGCCAACAGAAATTCAAGGGATGCAAAGAAGCTGTCTGCAACTTGTTCAGTTAAGATCATTTCACATAACAATGAGGGTGAAGAGTTCACCTGCAGTGTTTCATAGTCCTTCGCACTCCATACCTAGGGCGCATACATCTCACCACACACATGTGGCTCATTCATAGGACAACATACAGTGCTATGAATTTACAATACAGGGCTAAAGCAAAAGGGCAGAGTTGGAGTGGTCTGTCCCTGTGATAAACCAGTCTCATGGTGAAGAGCAAGATACATTTACCAGTCTCTGGGGTGGGCAGGTACTACTGTATCATGGCAAGCAAATACTAGAGTATGGAGTGCTATAAAGGTAAATTTAACTAACAGTTATAAAATGTTATGTAAACACCCCTGTGAAAAGACATAACTGCCACTGCTTGTACAGCATCTAACACAACCAGGCTCCTGTTCTTAGCTGGTCCCTAGACACTACTCTATAACTGAACAGTATAAAAGCATTCAGTCTTGTAAGCACAGAACTCCACTTGTCTTGCTTGCAGAAGGCATGAGTCTTTCTGTTCCGCTGAATCCTCCTACAGCATAAGTGTACTGCACATGGGGAAAAGAGGCAGCATTAGTAAAAAATCCAGACACAGGGGTTAATAAATGTGCCTTCCAGTAACAGCACTGGTTTCAACAGTCCCTGTTTTTCCCCAACACCACTTCCATGTCTCTGCTTTCACTTGCCATCATGGAACTCTCATGCTTCCTGGTTATGACATTCAAAATATCTGCCAGATTATACAGGAATCAACATTAAGTCAGTTTAATATAACTGATCCACATTAGTAACTCCTCAGCAGAAAAACTTGGTAGGAAAGTAGCAGCAGCAGCACAGGCTGAGGAAAAGACTACTTCTGGTGTTGTCAAAATAAGTGTCAAATCACACTCTTCCAGGGCACAGAAAAACTAGGTTCACATCTGAAATCACCTCCAGATATGGAGTACACAACACCACCGCCCTGAACTCTTTCTGAATCTGCAGGAGAACTCATAAAAACATATCTTTACTACAGCATCTGCTGGCCTGCATTTAAGCCTCCCTCACTAATGAATTAATCAGCTGCAAACCAGTGGTGAAGATTTTGGGGTCAACATTGGTATTCACTGGCTCTACAATGGGCTAGATTAAGAACATAAATCTTAGATATTAGTAAAGGATTATTTTGCATTATCTGATTTGAAAATAAAGAAAAAAACATGCTTTACTGACTGAAATAAAACAGCAATTTAAAGCAATTGTTAAGTACTGACTTCAGAGTTTCCACTATTCCTCTGTGGTTTCTTTTTTTTTTTTTTCTCCCCAGCTGTCATATGGAGAAGTTAAAATGCTTTTATACAGTTCCTACATTTACTTTATGTCTTGGCAATTCACTTCCTTCAGGTACCTCAAAACTTTTGAATCTAAGGCTTAGAGAAACATGAAGTCCACTATTCCACTTAACTTTATTAATGATTTATTCATTTATTGTTAAATTTATTGCCTGGACTGAAAGCAGAGATTCTAAACCAGTATCTCTCATCATTCATAGGTGCCAGATCCTCATTCCTGATATGGGATTATGCATGCCTAACAATAAACTCTTGTGATTTATATGGTCATTTATTACTTGCATGAACTGCTTTTACTGTACAGATTCTACAGTCTTAGTCAGACTTGCCAAACTAGAACTATTCAAAGTCTATGATTTCTTTTAACCATAAGAAATAAAGCCAGACTGAGAGGAATCTGAGCTTGTAACTTAATTTGTAATGACAGAAGTGTAAGGAATCAGACTTATTATTTGATAATTACCAAGTACAACCGATTTATTATGAAAAAGATGAGCGGAAATGCTAGTTAAGGCACATAAATTTATTGTTTAAAAAAATACTTTCTGTTTACATCAATAAACTACATATATATTTAATGATTTCCTCTCAGCCTTCGAAGACACTCTTGTAAAAACTAGGGCCAATACACTTTCATTTAACAGAGCACATCTACTCACATATAAGGTGGCAGCAGGGAAGGATCAGCATTTCTCTGTTCATAGGCCAGTTAGTACAACATTGTATTAATACTGACACATAAGACACCTCCTTCCCCTAGACATTAAAAATCTAGTCCTGGATGATCACATACTCCAGTAACTGTAGGTGAGGTGTGTTGATCTAATTAAATCCTTGTCAGCTCTTTATGTCCACAGCTACGCTTTTGAAAACTTGGCAAAAACCCCTCACATTCTCATGGCATTGATAGTATGAAAATAAGAGGCTGAGATTTAACCTAGAATGTATGCCAAAAAGCTTCCATTAAGTATATTCTTCAAAATAAGTTCAAAATCGGATCACATCAAATCTTAAGTATAAAAGCCTTTGCTGAAAAAGTAGCATGCAAAATTACTCAAAACCCTCTTTTTTTGTTTTCCTGGAGAAGTATCCTAAACCCTTTGTCACAAGTTTAAATCAGAAACTACAGCAGGTAGGAGTGGAAACTGTATACAGGAAGAACTGGTTTTTAATTTCTAATACACAGAAGGAACAAGGAGGAGGGGTTCCTTTTCTGAAAATTGCTAGGATTATGCTGGGGGGCCTGACCTGGGTAATGAGTACCAGCTGCCTACCTTCACTGGTAGCTGCATTCTTCTGGGCTTTGGTGGGTGTGTGATCTGTACTTGAACTCACGTCGGATGAGATGCTTGAGCTGCCTTTGCCTGCAAAGGGAGAAAGAGGTGGAAAGGGTGGGAGGGAGAGAGAAAAAACATGAGTATCAACAGCGAAATAGAAAGAACTTCCATATCAGAACATGGAACCATTCCAGGAAGCTTTAAACTGAGTTTAAAGCAGCTGATGTTCATTTTGTACACACTAGGGTGGGAGTTAACTGCATTATAACTTACAGCATGTGTATCTCTACGTGTACTAAGGCTGCAAACAGCCTCCTGTGTCACAGGGACTCTCATTATGTATTTGCTAAGCTCCATTGTAAATGAAAAGTTTGTGATTAACAACATTAGGAGAACTTTCTTGATCAGTTTTCTCAAATACCTCTAACATAGATCAGCACAAATGCGCACTGACCCTCACCAGCATGAGGGGTTAAATTCAAAATGTGGTGAATGAGTTGACTTCTGTTTTATGTGTTCACATCATGTATTCAAGTCACTTGGTCATGTGAAAATGAAAGCAAGGTATCTGCTGTGTCCTCCTACACCATGCTCACTGCTTGATGTAATACAGAATTTTAAAACTAACTTCTACAGTTGCTGTTCTTCACCTTTCATTTTTTAACTGTAAATCAGAACCAATGGATGCTTCTTCTCATTTTCTTTAAGACCTTTTCCTGCATTTCCTACATCAATGCCCTCAGACCTATATGCGAGATGTCAAACCAGGTACAGGTTACCAACAGAAGAAATCCAAATACAACGAAAAAATTAACTGAGATAGTTACCACAGAAGAACAGAGGGGGCTAAAACAAACTACCTTTTTGTTTACCTGTGAGGATCTAAAAATGAGTCACTTCTGTTTCCCTTCGCTCACTCTACTCAATCTCAGTAACTACTAACTAGGAATACATTCTGCTCTGCAGCAGAAACCAGACCAACCACCCAATCAGCAATACGTGAGATAATTCTAGAGAGAGGAAAGGTAATGAATACTGTTACATTTTAAGAAGTTATCTATCCCCACAAACACTGCATCAGTGAAGCCTTTAAGAGCTATGTTAGGTTTTGAACCAAAATTAGGCTGTACGCAGAAAGCTAGCTGACACCATGTTTCTGTCACTCGAATAACCCTATAATCATAGGAATGTTAGCAAGAGACTTTTCTGATCTGTTATTTCAATCAAGCATTCCTTGGGGTTCTGGGTTACAGTATGCCTGGTTTCCATAACATTTAGATGTAAGGAGGAGGTCTGCTTTTTAAAGGTGCCACAACAGAACAAGGATTTAAGTTTTAATGGGAAACGACTGGAGAATGTGCAAACGTAGGTTGCTTCACAACCAAGGTACTGCCACTTAATCCGTCAGCCAGCCCTAGAGAATCACTCTCCACATAAAGTTGCTTAAGTTAACATGCTCAGATTTGAGAGATGATTGTGGAGTGAAAGGATATTAAAAAGGCCAGAAGGAAGTAAAAAATAAATGGCTAAGGCTAGTAGTTGGGTGGGGTGAAGAGGAAAAAAGTATACTTTCAGTGATTCACTAACTGCTTTTTACATTCCTTTATGAAGTTAAGCAAACCCAAGAAGCACTGCCTCTAGAATATCACTTCAATTGCTCAAGCTGTGACATGAGTTGGAGTAATGGACTGTGGTGGTCTTTCTAGAAATGACTGCCCCAAAATAGCTCTCCAGCTAAGGCAACCAGGGTTATAGTAGAAAAAAGGCAGATGAGAAAGAGAGAAGGATAAATGTAAAATGCTCTTTGCCAGGAAGAAGTCAGAGAACTTGAAACACCTGCAATAGCTGATAATCAAATCATTAATGACAAGAAAGGTATTTAGATGGTATTGCCACTACCAGCAACAACTCATGTAGCAAGCAGTGCAACTGCAGAAGCAGAAAACAAATTTCCAAGGAGTATCAGCACTCCTTAACAGATTAATAGAAAGAAAAAAACCCAACCAAAAAAAAAAAAAAAAAAAGAGACCAAGTGAAAAAAATTCTTTCCTCAAAGCAAATAAACAGGATTTCCTCTTTAAAAAAAAAAAAAAAAAAAAAATCTTTTTGGGGGGAAAGGAAGTCGGTGATACGAAACAACAGCAGAGTTGCTAGCTGGTCATCTGTGGCATAGGTTGTTTTCACATAGTTAATGCTTCCTGCAGCTACCTACCTCCCCTATTAACTTCAATAATCTATTTACACCATATACAAGCCAGCCTCCAAGAGCACAACAGAAATATTTTACCCAGTGTAGGGTGCTGATTACCAGTACATCCAAAAGCAACGTATTATTTACAACTGCACACTTCTGTAGAAACTGTGAAATGCCAGATACAGGTCTAGATACTTACCATTTATGAAACAAGCCTTCTTCCTCACTGTCTACTCTGAAACTCTCCATTTGAGGGGTGGGGGGCAGGGGGAGCAGGAGGTACATTGGAAATTTACTAGAAAAGTGTTTTAGACTAGCAGACACTACATCTATTCTTTTAGTGCAAAACAAAGCCATTCATTTCTAATAGGCTAGATTTGGCTACTGCAGACTCATGTACACACGCAAGAGCCAACACGTAAGAGTAAATATTCTCTAAACGACTTGGGTTTGATAACAGGAGAGAGTGCACCCTCAGCAAGTTCCCAGATGATACAAAATACGGAGGAATGGTTGACACACCAAGAGGTTTCTGCCATTCAGAGGAACCTAATCAGGCTGAGGAAAAGTGGGCTAACAAGAACCTCAGGAAGTTAGTTCAACAGAAGGAAATGCCAAGGTCTGCATCTGGGAAAGAATAACCCCATGCACCAGTGCATGCTGAGGACAAACCAGCTGGAAAGCATCATGACAGAGAAAGACCTGGCAATCCAGGTGGACACCAAGTTGAACATGAGCCAGCAATGGGCCTTTGTGACAAAGAAAGCCAACAGAACCATGGGCTGCATTAGGAGGAATATAGCCAGCAGGTTGAGGGAGTTGATCCTTGCCCACCTCTGCTCAGCACTGCTGAGACACACCTGAAATGCTGGGCCCAGTTCTGGGCTTCCCAGTACAGGATAGGTAGGGACATGCTGAAGAGATTCCAGAGGAGGGCCATGAAGATGAAGGGACTGGAGCATCTCTCTTAAGGCTGAGAGCTGTGACTGTTCCGCCTGGAGAAGAGAAAGCTCAGGGGGATCTTATCAATGTATATAAATACCTGAAGGAAGGGTGTGTAGAAGGGGGAGCCAGGCTCTTTTCAGTGGTGCCCAGTGACAGGACAAGAGGCAATGGGCACAAATCAAAGCATAAAAAATTACATTTAAACATAAAATATTTAGTTATTTTACTGTGACAATGGTCAAACACTGGAACAGGCTGCACAGAGAGGCTGTGGAGTCTCCATCCTTGGAGATACTCAAACCCCGAATGGACACAGCCATGAGCAGCCTGCTTTAGTTGACCCTGCTTTGAGCACTGAGGTTGAAACAGATGATCCAGGTCCCTTCATGCTTTGACAATGCTGTAATTTTGTAATTAAGGTGCCTCTGAGGGCAGCGTTTTGTAGACCTGTAAGCTGTGTTAATCATCCCAAGATTTCAGTGCTTCTAGGAAAAATTCATTATACAAATGCCTTTCCAACTGACTACACCAGGTTTTACCACACCTTCCTTTTATATCTTTAATAGTAGCAACTTAATAGTAAAGTACTAGATCTTATTATGCAACTCACTACAGACTTGTATATCCAACAAATATATACCCCAGATAGCTGCAAAAATAGCTCCCGAAGATGTTGCCTTTTTTTCCTTAGACGGCTTATCCTAATCAAGCTCTTTAAGAAAGATCTGCAGGCAACTGCACTGGCAATGAACACAGCAAAAGTAGTAGCCACCTTCTACAGTCCTTAACCTACACTAAGTTAAACATCCAAAACTAAACAGACATGAAAGAAAGTAGGCCTCCCATCTAGGGTTCATTCTCTGAAAACCACATCAAGAAGGGTCTGTAACAAATGAGCAACTTTTTGATAAAAATGTTTTAAGCAGAAGCTCTGTGTTAGAGGAGACACCATCTAGTCCTCAAGTCAGAAAACACCTGACTCGACAGAGAAGCCTTTTGCCATGCTATGTTTGATGCCCACATACTGCTTTCAGGAAGCATATTGCAAGGCAAAGGAAAGGCAAATTATGATTTAGTATATGGAACTGGTGCTGCCAAACATTAAGCAAGTAGCATGAATTCCCAGGCTTCACACTCACCTGAGCTCATCTGAGGCAGGGTTCTTCTGCAGTGCTTTTCTCGGGGCATTATCTGCCTAATATGCCATGTAAGTTCAAAGACTGCTGATTTCCCTAATGCCATAGGAAAACTTAAGGTGTAGTGTAACACCAGTCTCCAGAGATCAGTTCATCTCTTAAATTTAAAAAGCGCACTGAGAAAGTCATAGCAAGTAAATATAACCTGACGGGTTCTAGCACAATGACAACTAGAGGGACCAAACAGAGGGCAATATTGCAAAGACTACGGAAATAATGACTGTATTTGGTCCTTTGCTTAAAGCAAATTAAAGGCCTGCCAAATGCTTCCCTAGCATGACTTGCAATTGTCTAGAGTTTCCTTCATATATTCAACAGGTTCTTCATCTCGAAGCCAGAAGTTGCAATCCAAAAGAAAGCAAACTTCACTATGGTAGTAGGTAGATATGGCAGAAGGTGGCAATTTTCCTACAACACAACATAATTCACACCAGGAGTGAAGGTAGCATGGACTTCACCACACCGGCAAAGAATCACACAGCTACACAATTGCAATTCAAATCATGCCTCGGACCTGCTTCTGAAGAAGCAAGCGTACGGATATTTTTTTCCGCCTACTAGTGCCAAGGTCTTACAATAGTCATAGGAACAAGATTCCAGCCATCTAACCTAGTATGCTATTTCCTACACATTTTATTTTGATCCTACTGGAAAGAAAAATAGAATAAGGTAAACATATAACAGATACTTCCCCTGAACATCGTCTCTGCATCCAGCTCTTTGTAGCCCAAGGAATTTTTTTAGTCATAGATGTCTTCGTACTACTCAATAGTCCCATAGCCCTACTAAATCTACCTGGTCTCTTTTTGAGTCATGACTATTAAAATAATGTGTTCCATTTTCTTTTTATTACAGATGGCTATACTGACTAAAACATCAGGCTTGTTTGTTTTATAAAAGCATTTGCATCTTTGGTTTTGCTATCAGAACAGAATAAATACCTATATTAATAGAAGAGATGCTACGGACTATCCAATGAAACACTACTAGAAGGTTGTGCATGGAACTGGGTGGTCTTATTCTATATTTTAATATTGCTGCAAAAAAGCAATAGCTTTTCCCTGCTGCTTGTGTAGCTAGTTAGAATTTTTTTTTCAAAAGCATACTGATTAGCATGCCAAACATCTCTATCAATGTATTTCAGACTGTCAAAAACTTGCAGGACAGAAGTAAGACTAAACACACATGAGGCATCTTTGCCAAATGGAAGCATTTGATAAGCACTGGAAAGGAAACAGCACGAACCAGTGAAAAGAAAACTTTGGATTCTGCCAGTCACACTCACTGCTGAAAAGTGTCACAAGACATCACAAGTCAGTTAGGACAAAAGCAATGCAACTTAAGCTTACCCAGGAGAGTGCAGTCTATAACTGTTTGAGACTGAAGAAGCATTTTCTAGAAGCACACATGCAAAGCCTGTGCTATTACACACAGTGTTTCTGACTGTAGCTCTGTCACCTCTTCTGTTGCATTTTGTTATTTTCCTCATTGCTACTGCACATCCAGCCAGCATAAAGAGAGGCTGCTTGAATTATGTGATGCAAGTCATAAGATACACAAGGCTCATTGACCTATGTGACAGATGAAGGTGTGTCCTGGCAGTGAGTCCCTTTCACTCTGCTCTGAAATAGTTCTACTAGGGTTTTTTTCAGGATATTTGCTCTTGGATTCTGATGTATGGGCATTTTTGTGCCATATTTTACATGCCCTTCTAAGATCTCATACAAACAGGCTGACTATGCCACCCTGGAAAATAACAGCAGTATTACTCCTGACATCAAGTTTTAATCCAATGTCACCTGCCTTCAGCAGGCAGTAACAGCTACCCAAGGAGTTAAATGGACAGCAGGGCCAAATCCACCATTTGCCACGCTGAAGTGAAACATTAGAAAAAAATGCCAAAACAGAAAAACAAAGCACAATCATTCTGAAAAAAAAATGCAAAAAAGTAGTGAAGTCCAGAATAATAAGATCCATTAATCTTTTTAATTGTCCAAAAGCATTATATTGCCATGACCTTGATGTAGAGAAGTCTGAAAAATTTTACCTAAGTCATCAATTCTTATACAAATGACATTAGTCAAATTCAATTTCTCAACATGAAAGGGCATATGCATATGCATATGGTTTTCTACCAGAGGATCATTACTTTCTCTTCTATATCTTCAGACAAGATTTTTTTTAATCAAATATACGCCAACTACATCAAGAAGAGAACCAGAAGAAAACCCAATCCAAACCTCAAAGCATCAGAGATCATGCAAGAGGAAAGAAAAAAAATCTCTTTTCCTTCTCCTGTTTCCACAAGACACATTATGCTGGTCCAAGTCTCCAAAACCTCAAATGTATCTCTTTACAATCTGCACCTCCAGAGACCACAGACTCCTAGTACGTTTCTAAGTATCCTCATGGAAATCAGCATCCCGCTGCAATACTTAGGCTTTGAGGATATATGGCATCCTTTAAAGATGAAATATATCAATTCATTTATCCAAAGTAAAAAAGCAAAGTTGGACTACACACTTTGGACAATCTTTCTCCTTGTACTTTACATTTCTACCAATGGAAATTATATGTCATAAAACTGGCTTCCATTTAGTAACTCTTAACCGCTGAGCAAACTATCACTGATTTAACATTGAAGTTACCTACCTATGAGCATTGTCACTCATTGAACTGCTTGCAGGATGGGTTACATGGTAATTTACAAATCCACATTGTTCTTCTGCCCTAGAATCTTAGCAGGAGGGTTCTCAAGTGATTTTTTTTTTTCCCCCAAATCAAATTAAAACATAATGTGCCACCACAGCACACACACAGGCTCCAAATGTCATTCCACCCAACATTTGTCAGGATATGATAAAATAAACGGTAATCTCCACAAACTCCAACCCCAAGGAAAGGAAATAAACTGAATGTTTCACAGGAAGCATACTGAAGATTGAAGGGTTTGCAGATATGTGGTAGCACTGGCACTCCGGGACAATATTTCTTAAAACTTTCAAGAGTACAATCTCTACAGGCATTTTCATATTATTTTTTATTTTTAAATCATAACTCCAGCTTCCAGGATCGCTTAATTTGGCTGTGAAATTCAGCATAACTTAGTTATAAAATAGCATACTTATAATTCTGCAGCATTTCTGTAAGTTTTAAGCTACATTTCAACTCAGGCCACATAGGCCAACTTGGCCTTCATTGCTGTCCTTCCAGTCACTGCCTCCCTCCCCTGTTGAGCTATCACAGCGCACTACAAAGTCTCCCGCAAACGCTAACAGAACATAACTAGCATACTAAACTCTCTCTCGTAGGGAGTCAGTCACTTTACTCATTTTCAGTATCTGTAAGGAATTTTTCCTGGGTGCAGGTGCCCAGGTGTCGACCGTGGGGGGCTGCAGGGGTGGCCGCTCCTGTGAGGAGAGCGGGGGGCCTGCCCCGGGCCGGTTCCAGCCGAGCCCCTCAGCCTCGGGCGGACGCCTTGGAGTACAAACCCCTGAGAGACGGCCTCTGAGTACCGGCTTTTTTAGTCAGCGTTACAACAAGATTCACCAAGCCACTGCAAGGTGAAGCTGTAACACCGAGAGCAATAAGGATTGGTTTAATTCTGATGTAAATATGACTGAAGTTCTGTGGCTCGTAAGATACAATGATTTATCCACTGTACTGCGAAACGCTTGAAAAATTTATATAAAAATGCATGTGTGCGACTGAATTTTTCAGAACTGTTTAGCAGAATGATGTTTACTGCTAGCAAGGCAAGCCTATTTAGAAAGGCTGGATTAAAAATGTAAAGCTTAAGTAGATCGTTCGTATAGACACAGATTCTACCTGCTGTGCCGTGCTAGAAGCCTACTGGGTTTGTAGTTCTGACATCTTTGACTCGCATCTTGGTGCCAAATAACTGACTATGATTTCAGAACGGCTAAAGACTTTATTTAATGATGTCTTCAAGTGGACTAATCTAATCTAATGATTGAAAAGGGGCGGGGCACACGTTTTAGTTGTCTCAAGTAACATGTCTCACTCCTGTACCTTTGCCTCCCCCACATTAACAGGTGATGATACTGATCCCTTTCCCAGAGAAATTCAATACTCACTGATGAGGCTTCTTAACCAAGAACTGTAAATGAGACTGCTAAAGTCACCATCATTTTTGAAGATAGTACATCTCCGCTCATAAAAGCATTGCGCAATAGAGAGTGACGAACAGCACATACCACTGCTGAGTTTATAAAGAAGTAATAACGGATCATAAACTACTCTGGTACAAGGCCTCTCTTCGAAGCCTACTGAGCAGCCTGCATGCCAGAAGGTAATGCTAATTTGCAGCCAAACTTTGCACCCACTCCAAGTGTTAAGCTCTACATTTCAAACACTGGTAAGAGCCCATGAACAATTTAGTCTAGGAGGCAAATATTATCTAAGTAATGCTGCCTGAGAAGGAAAGAATGCAAGTACGTTTCTTACTTGAACTCAAAGTGAGAAAACAAGATGAGAAGTCTCTAACATCTTTTTATTACTTAACAGGACTAGCACGTCTCATGACTGAGTCTTAAAATACTACCTTTCACTGAAATGGCTTAGCCTGTACTCCAAAAGCGGTTCCTACGCTGTAGCCTTCTACTTTACCACAGAAACAGGGAAATAAAACTTTGCCCTTCCTACCAAATCTCAGATTTTTCTTAGAAACTGTTACATTCATTCAATATTGGGCTTTTCTTTACAAATTCTCTTCTGATCACCAGCATGTTTTAAGAGGGGCATTTACTCAAGATACGCTGTTCTAAAGTTTAGTTAGAAACAACGCTTCCTTAGTATATACTACCTAACCTTAAATCTACTATTTTAATCCAACAGCTGAAAATAATTATTAAACCAACACAAGAAATTAGTAAACACAATTGAGTCAGAACAAAACTAAATCCTTTTTTTTTGGCTTTATACAACCTCTGAGAATGTCACTTCATTGCCAAGTTCTCCACTAATGGTTGCTTCAAATTTGTTTTTCTCCAACTCCACTGTAATTTAAACAAAACTCTAATTCTTTATATTCAGAAAAGGCAATGGCTATTCAGTTCAATACCAACTATAAATTGGTAGAGACTTCATTTGCATGTTAACACATGAGACATGCCAGAGGTAGCCTGAGAGGATAAACTGTAGTACAGATTCTGAAGTGGCTGCAGAACCTACCGTTACACTGGAATGCATCATGCATTTGGTATAGGTCTGAATTTCATTAGATAGTAACCTACTATTCAGAAGACCAAAATCAAAACCACGAAATACATGTTTGTCTTCCACGATAATACTATTAACACTTAAAAATCTGTATTTAGATTTTCACAAACAACTAGTCCCAGTATTTGAACACAAAAGGTTAATATTAAACTTGCACTATCAATTTTACTGCTCATTTCACTTAAAGCACAAAAGTTACAATAGTCTCAATGAGAAATTTTCATCCATTTATTAGAACTGCATCCAATACATGCACTAAACCACAAAGTGCTATTACTGCTGCAGGAACAGACACGCTATGTTCACAGTCAAAAGTAGCTGTGAATGTTCTGGTATCAAGGCCCAGCTATCCTGCTTACAGCTTATAAGATGACATCAATGTCAAAGATGGAGTTGTAATCAGCATTAAAGATGTAACTACAGGGCATGCAGAACCTTTTCTTGAATATGGTGTTTAGACCCCAGTTATGCCTCATCTCTCCATCCAAAAGGAACTCTAAAAGCAAAGTTACCCAGTCAATCTGGCTGCACAACTCCACTTGCTCACCCCTGAGGAGGATCCACAGCAAGCCTTTGTCCCAGTCTGCTTCCCAGCTCTCAACCTGTTTTCAGTAGCTGACTTTTATCTCTTCTACTGAAATCTTACTACACACTTTGTTAACTTTGCCAGGCCTTTCCCTGGCTGGCTAAGCTTTCACCAGTTCCTGCTCTTAGCCTCCCTTGTGGACTTGGTTCTTTGCACAACTAGCTTGCAGAAAACCACTTGGGAAAGGCTGACAAGTGAAGGCAAATTCTCCAACTTAGCAAAACAAGCACAGCAGCAGCAGCACAGAGCATGAAGGCAATTGGTATGACACCTGTCAAGCTTGACTGAAGTCTAGATTTTTATAGAAGTCTTTCCACCCAAATAGGAGCTTCTGCACGTGTTTAAGTCGGGTAATAGATCTCCAAAACCTCTCCCATGGTATCTATTCCCACAGCCTACTTTTGATGTTATTATCTGAAATCCAACAAAGTTTGGGTACCATGCTGAAAATATTCACATAAAAGTTTCTACTAAGGTGTTTACTTTCCTGGTCTGATACTAAATTGGCACAAAAAAGGTATAGCGTAGATTGCAGATCTGATTAAAAAAAAAGTAATTTCTTCTTCCTCTATCTTAGTCCTGAGCTGGATCAGCGAACTAAACAGATTCTTCCTATAACTGCGTGACTGCTAAATCAGGTACAGTGGAAGCAGAAGGAACCCACAGCTGGAGGTGGCTGCTGCAGCAGTGCTGGGGGAGCAGCTCTTTTGGCATAGTACATAGTAACACCACAATAACAAGCTTCACAAGAGCCAACAAATTTTCAGTTTTAATGTTGACAGCTGGTTAAGTCAGAGTTAAGAGTAAAGAGGTGAGAAAGTGAAATACCTTTATCAAGACAGTGGACAAAGTACTCTGGTATCAACGTACGCTGTGAAAAGCAATGCAAAAATCTTTCACATGGCAATACAGATCGGAAAGCCTAAGATGACTTTGTAAGTAAAGAAGAACAAAGGAATCTGACAGCTAAGGAAAAACAGACAAGGATCACTTTACTCCTTTAGATAAGCACAGTCACTTCCAGCTTTTCTTCACTGATGGATACAGGGAGGGGGAGAGGGGGAAAGGGAAGTGGCTGACTCAAGGATGCAAGTAAAAGGAAACTTTAAAAAATTGTGGGATTATGAAAACTAAATAAAACAAATTTGTGAAAAAGACATACAGCAATACAAAGTGGTATCTTGAAGGCAACTAAAAAGAGATAATCTACACACTTGAGAAACACGTCTCTATTTTTTCTATTGACCATCAAGTTTGGCAAAGTTACAAGCCACATACTAGCAGGTTCAGAAACCAAAATCATCAGCACACATAACCAAATTAAAAACAAGAGCATGAAAGAAGCCATGCTTACAAAAGAAAACTGAATCAAACTAAGGCTTCGCACTGTACATTTTACAATCAACTCTGAATTTCACAGAACTCGGAGAAAAAGGAGGACGAAATCTAAAGAAGCTCTAACAATGCAGTAACCACCGATGTCTGGCAATGTTAGCAAGCAAAATAAAAGAAAAACCCCAACCAAAAAAAACCCCAAGTACCTGCCTGATTTTTTTTTTAAACAAATTTTTAACAGATCACTTCATTATAAATAGAAATAATTCCATTATTCCTATTGAAAACTCTTTGTAGTTTCAATTGCATAACTCAATCATCTTCTGGTCTTAACTCTGTACAGAGACTGTGCACACTAAAATTTGCTGCTGCAGTCACTGCTTGAACACTGGGAATAGATGCTTATCCAAAACACAGAGGCTCATCTATCCCCAGAATATGAGCAGGATAGTAATTCTCCACAGAAATAATGTAGCTTTCAGTGCCAATTCAGCATTTTTGTTTCTTCTGCAGCATTATCTATTTTGCAGCTGTCTTCCACATAAACCTTCCTTTCAGAGAACATGGAAACATGGCATGAAAAGTCTCAGAAGAGTTAAATATAAATGCATCAGTCACAAGACATTAGAATTTCCTCATCTATTTTAAGCATAGCATACTCCAAGGTATCCCAACAGACTAGCAACAAAAATTTGATAACGGACACTTATTAGCCTGCCCTACTACCTTCACCAAAGCCCTGTTACTTATAACTCACACAGGTATTCAGTGGGAGAAGGACACATTAAGGCAAAAATGAAAGTAGCTAAATATCTACCCTGTTGATTATTCAGTAATTAATTTTGAAATTTTTTTCATTCTTACTATTTAGTAGTATACATGCCACTGGCTTAAAAATTGTTTGGTTACAGTTTGAGGATAAAAAACCCCCACCCTTCTGAAGTATATCTGTGAAGCTCAGATTGAACTGAGTAATTCTGAAAGAATTTCAGAATGGCACTGCTTTCAAAACTGTTTTATCCAATATCTTTTTACAAAGACATGCTTCAGTCCTCTTTCTTTCCTGCAGTACAGACAAAAAATAATTCTGTTCTTGGGTATGACAACTCATACTTGTAGTATTCAGTATTAGCACCTCATTAGAGAAAAAAAATATTGAAACTAGGGCACATCTGCAACAGGAGTAAAGAGAGCAGGAACAACAGGACAGGATAGCCAGAGCCAAGACAAGCAGCTGGAAGAAGGGTAAGGACAGCAACTGCTTAACCTTAGTTTTGCACAGCCAGAGTACCTCTCCATTCAACTTTAACCAGCCTGGACTTCTTGCACTCAAGACAAAACCAGAAAAGATAATGAGAAGTAGATTAGGTCTGTAAAATCACAAGAGCCTTTGGCAAAGGTGTAAAATGAGTTGGCCCAGGATACTGGAAGCCAAAGGGGTTAGCCACATTTACATACAGTGGGTATGTTGGTGACCATTACACATGACAGTCCAAACGATCTCTTGCTCAGGATGTTCTTGTCCAGATGGTTCCTCAGAAGCAAAAAGCATACCAGGGGAAAGTCACTACTGTTACGACCTGGAGGACAGTTAGCCCTGTCTGTCCATGTCCGCTCCCTCTCCCCTTGAGCCTCCCCCCACCCGCCCACAGCCCAGGACCCCATTTCAGCCCCCCCCAGGGCCATCACTCCCTGCCTCAGCAATGCTACAGCAGGGCTGGTCTCCAGCTGCCCACCACCCTGCTCTGCATCACACTGATTCTTGCAATGGTCATTTATTCATGCTAAGTGTCTTCCTTTGACCCAACTCGTCACCTGTACAGAAGGAGGGACAGAGGAGGACACGATGCTTGCATTAATATTCTGTCATTTGACACCAGATCCTCACCACCACGCTTACCACAATGTCATGTGAGCACCCTGAAGCACTCGGTGTAACCTCAGTACAGATCCTACTTTAACATATAGGTTTTAATTAAGTGGTACTGGTAAAAACTAACAGAAGCCACACCAAAGAAATATGAAAAAAAATTTATCTAAAACGATGCAACAGAAAACATTGTTAAGCTTTGTAATAACTGAGGGAGTTGTAAAAGTTCA
This sequence comes from Haliaeetus leucocephalus, assembly GCF_000737465.1. NCBI lineage: Eukaryota > Metazoa > Chordata > Aves > Accipitriformes > Accipitridae > Haliaeetus > Haliaeetus leucocephalus. The sequence goes on along the minus strand of NW_010972764.1, from coordinate 4,278,739 downwards.
GAAAGGGCATATAAAGTGGTACAATTGCCTATGGCAATGTAACAGCAATGATTACAGAAGAAACAGTTCATTATCTCAAAAAAAAAAAAAAGCATCAAGAATTGGGTTGGTAACATGGGAATGAAACTAGAAATCCAAACAGGGCTGTCAACTGGTCTGAGGCTAATGGAAAACACAGACCAGGCTCTGTGGTCAACAGGCTAAGGTCCAAGCACACTATCTATGAGCTCCTTCTGGTTCTCTCCTTGCATAAACTTCCACTCAATTATTCATTTTAATGGTTTTTGCATCATCCTAAAACCAACTACGCTACCTATGCAATGCAGTGCAGGGAAATGGCCCAACTGGCTCTACTTAAGGGTTAGCACCTTATTCCTAGTGACTCTGAAAGATGTGACCTGATGAACAAAATGAAATTAAGCAGAGTCCAGAAGAGCAGCCTTTATGGCAGACCTGTTAGGCCAGAGTATCCAAACATAAGTGAATACTTTTGTCTTTAAACAAAATACAGCTCAACTTCTTCCAGTTCTTTCAGCCTCTCTGGTTAGCTTCATTTTGCTGAAAGCAGTCATCACTGCTAACTCGTTCCTGTGAGAACTACTTCAACTCCTTGACCACAATCTGTCTGACAAGAAACATTCTCAAAGTGACTTTCAAGTGTGGAGTTAAAGATGTCTCACAATTTAGCCATTTGGGATTTATTCTGCATCTTCCTGCATTTGCTCCAACCTGTCTGATGATTTCTAGCAACTAAGTTCACTAGAATTTAGAGCCGTGTTAGTAAGTTTTTGCTAGCAGACAGAGCAAGTCTGGACTGTTGTACGCAGAAGTAGAGCATGGAGCAGAGAAGTTATGTCCTGGGAATTGATGACAGTTGTGCATTTCCTCCCACTCCCTCCTTTTTGAAAAGTCTTGTCTAGTGCTATTTGGCACCTTTCGTACCTAAGCACCTCCTTAACTAGCAAACATCTACTTTTGTACTTGCAGGCAATATCAAGCTGCATTTAATTTCCATGGAAGCATATGGTTTACGCGAGCCAGAGGGAAACACCTGCATCTCTCCAGTCGTGGTATGCCCATGGCTGCATATCAGATCAAAACATAGCTGATGTCAAAGAGACACAGGTGCAGGAAGCTTGCTCCAATGCTCATTTCCACAATATCCTTTTAAAAGGACAGCTTATCCTTTGCTAACTACACTTAGGAGAGCTGCTAACTGCTCATATGATTTTTTTTTTCAACATATGTTTTAACTAAATGCCACTATAAAATTACAGTTTGAGAAATACTGCATGCCATGCCAAGAACCTGACTTACTCCTCTTAAAATCTAGTTGTCATAGTACAGATGGTTTCTGAAGACAAGGAGCAATACTGCTTGTCCAACCCAGTTTGAGATAAATCAGCAAAACTTCTTTCTCCACTATGCTATTCAGTGCTACATTTGGAGGAAAGTCTATCAGCTAAACTACTGCTCTAAGACAGAAAGGGCCTTCAGAAGGTTTTAAGATACTAATGAACTGGTAGAAGACTATGTAGTGCAAAATCTAATTGAACTGAAATATGAAAATAATTCCATGTATCAGAGAATAATTGCCAATAGGATACATATTAATACTGAAACACAAGCACTCATCTACTAAATCTGACTTCTCCAAAACTATACAACATACTGAAACTAATACTGAAGCAGCAATTTCTCACTTAAACATTATCTGAGTATTTCCTTGCGTACTCCTTACCTTCATTAAAGGAAATCTGAGGCTAACATTTTTCTAAACATAGGCACAAGCCCTACAGCGGCAGGAAGACCAGCGCAGTCCTACACCAGCCTGGAACAATCAAGCCCCCTAACTCTGTCCAGGGAGCACAGCGAGTACCCAAACCAGGTCCCAGCGCAGCAGCAGCCTGTGTTCAATTACCCTCCCTTCAGCTATTGCCTCACCTGCGCCGGTGGTAAGCAATACTTGCAACACAAATGGAGCAGGTCACATTCTTGCACGGTATGTGCCTCAGTGGAAAAATCTCCTTATGTTAGCTCAAGCCAGCTCCAGAGGCATTTTAAACCAAACAGGTTGATTTTTCCACTTGTGCCAATAATTGCACGTTCATCTTTAAATGTGCTACCAGAGGACCTGAGAGAAGGTGAGAATGCTTTAGATCATCACACCTGGTTTTCCACTATTTGTCATAGCCTTTGTCAAAAGAAGCAGCAAACTTTATTAGATGTTACTTCCTCAAAACATAAGCAGTGACAGTCTGTAGGGGAAGGAAGGAAGAAGTGAAGAATAAAAAAAAAAAACTTATCCTATGTCAGAAAACAAGTAGGACTATATGTAAAATGTTGGTTAGCAGAGGTGAGGCGATATAAACAATATTTTCTAAAAAGCCTCCTGTGCTTCCAACAGTGTGGAACAGATGTCTGTACTAATGAAATGATACTACACCTCTGAAATAAAAATCAAAATCTACCAAAGGGGAGTTGTCTTAGGAAAATAACTAAGTTTTAGACAGTAGAACACCGTTTCTTTTCTAGAAAGATTCCTGCTGCAACTGATCAGCATGGCACAACTAGTAATTCATAGTTAAACCAAAGAATAAATGCTATTTCAACATCCATACTGACTTGAAAACTCAGTAAGGGACTTCATTTCTGCATATAAATGCACACAAACAGATGCCTACAATCAAGAAGTGTAATAGTGTTTCCATTTTTAAGATCACTTCAGAAATGGAAGTTGTACAAAGCAACAACTGCGCCAGTTTTACTACTTTGAAATTCATGATTTGTATTTCAGATGTCAGTGAACACCTCACAGCAAGCTCTCTCGCTGGTTAATTAAGATGTGACACTCTTTGACTTTTTCCTTTGCAATACAGCACATTTTTTGTTGAAGTGAAAAACAGTCTAATTTGAGCTCCAGTAGTAAAATCCAACCTTAGAAAGCATCACCATAACATCTGAAGCTGTAGACAGAGGCATCTGTTAATTACAAACATCTTTAGTAAATAAGTCCACTCACAAGTGGCCGAATACATTTTGAATCTAATATCTAAAGCATTTAAAAATACATATAGCTATTGAAGATCCATTGCCAAAGTGGTTTTGGCACACAAAGGAAGAGATGGATACTGAGCATGCGTCCACTGGACTGGGCCAGACAGAAAGGTTGATCCGACTCCGAGCTCTGGCTGACAATGCCAGACAGCAGACACCTTTTTGGCACAGTTATCACATCTGACACTGAAGAAAAGCACACCTCTCTCAGAAAGGACTACTATCATGCCCTTGTCATTTTCTCTTACCTTAAAACCATGTAACAACCATTAGCAAATACCTGTTTGAAAAGGAACCTTTTTTGAGGAATCTATTACGTAAAGCTTGATCTGTCACTGGGGTGACCTTTCTCTATGTAAAGCTCTCCCTGTTTCAGAATGATAAATCTCAGCCTCAGCTTTCATTACCCCAACTCCACTGGCTTACAACAGTGCAGAATAACCTTTCTTAAGCATTTTGGCAGTCTCCCTTTCCAAAATAGGCACCACTGATAAAAAAACGTCTTACAGCATTGCATTCACTGTTCACTTTAAAAAAATCAAACACAATTAAAACTATCCCCAGGCATGACCTCACACAAGGGAGGTGCAACTGGTTGATTCAGACTTATTCATGGTTTACTGTACCCATCCTGCCTGTTGGTCAACTGAAACAAAGTCAGCTGAAACAAACCAGCCAAACAGCTCTTCCTTCACAGCCTTCAATTCCACCTACTCCCTAGTGACATCCACAGGCACGTTCCCAAAGCGCCCTTCAAGCTATGAAATCTCTTTAAAGCTACCTCCCCTTTCGAGTCTCTCAGCTGAAGTTCTCTGTGACTTAACCAGTCTGCCAGTAGGTAGGCAAGTATCTATCAAGCCAACTAGTATTAAATACTATTTGTTTGCTTAAATCTGTCTTTCTATATGCATCTGACCCATTCAACACACAAAACAACAAACTCTGGAGGACTGGAATTTTATTCCATTGCTGCAGTCCAGCAGGAGGAACAACCAACCCCACCAACATTGGTTTCAATTCTGGAAGTGTCCAGGGAAAGCTTTTTCTCCTATTGGTGGCAAGGGCAAGCAGTTAATCTAGTTTTCACTGAAAAGAACAGCAGAGAATAAAAACTTCTCTGCAAGTTGATCAAGTACCCACCACAGTGGGTAAAACAAACTGCCGAGTGACATATAACAGGATCCCTGCAAAGGAATGCAGGGTCATGACACACACTATCTTCCACAATGATTTATTCCTTTAAAAAAGCTGTAAAAATCAGGGGATAAAGTAGGTGGTCACGTCACCCTCTTCATCTAACAAGTCTGCACTGATACAGCGCACTGAACTAGACTGATTTTCATGACAGCATTGTCAAAATCTACAAAAGTATCGGTAACTGATGGATGACTGAGCTGTGTGCTTGCACATGGCTACTTACTACTTCTCCTGCACAGGCAGGAGGAAGAGATTTAGTTCACTGAAAACTTTACATTACTGCAGATGAGTTTGTTTGCTTCCCATCTGTTCATCCCCTTTTGGTCTCTGTTCAAACTGGAAGATCACCCTCCGGAGAGCACTACCCCAGGGTGCATGAGGTTTCTGATTAACACCGACTGCTCAGAGTTTGCCTGTGGAGAATGTTTTAATTACATCATGCTGGAATTTGACAAGAGTCCTGGCATTTAATTAAACAGCCATTTTTTGAAGCAAAGCCCACAGTAGGGCAGACCAAGAGACACGGAAGCCTGATGATGTGCCTCATAGCAGCTCTTTCCCTATGGCCCAGTACCGACTTTGTGAGCAGTCCTGTTCTACCAGGAATGCAACATTTCAGATCACTGGGTACCTAAAATCAGGCTAAAGGGGGTGGCCAACACCCAGGTGTACAAACGCCACTCACGTTCTCCAAGAACAGTGAAAACCATAGTTGACTGACTTCAGGCAGATTCAAGCTGTATAGCCAGTATTAGGAAAAGACAGTCTAGGTCCTTCCAAATGGCCTTCTCCTGTGAGAAAAGGTCCACAGAGCAGCCATGCCACCACATTTCCCTAGACACTTACAAATGTAAGGCCCAACAGGAAGATAACAAAATAGCAGACATGACTGTTGGGATTTTTTTAGGTGCTTTTACCTAGAAGGTGACTTTTCCCCCACATTACGGAGAAAGGCCAGCACCATGGTAACAGTTTAAAGACCTCTTGTTTTAACATAGAATCTCTACCCCTGCTTCCAGGTCTGAAAGATAATTTGATAACTTCATTCCTGTGATCAAGCATTACAACTTCTAGTTTCAGCCTTTTTGTTTTGGTTTGGTTTTTTTCCCTGTGACTGATTTATATCCCCCTGAACATTTGTAGAGGAACCAAGGATGACTCCCCAGAAGCATGCAGAGAGCAAGCACATCCGCCCAGAACATCTGTTCTACCTCTGGGAGACAAGACCCGTTTCTAGTTTCACAGTCCTGAACACAGCAGTCTTAAAGGAAGTGTACATGGAAGGTAGAGTTCCCACTTTCTCCAAGCACTCTAAGAGCTATTTCCTACAGATGTTCTGGTTTAAATCAATATTGCCATTCTGGTCCTCTAAATAGGATCTTTTACACAGGTTGTAGTATTCTTTTATTGAAAATACTTTCCCTGATGTACAGTAGCCTTTCCAGCTATATGCTATGCCATGCTGACAATCCACAGTCAGTTTAGACTTAAGCAATACACTCTTGATCCCTCTCCTCAGCTGCCTCCAATCAACAAGATGCCGACTAAAAATTTTACACTAGTGATCTCCTCTCTGCACTACTCAGCATTTTGCACCACCAAGCTCATGCCATTTCTACTTTTACCACTTCACAAAGTTCTGTCACTGTACTGTTATAGTCCTTTTGCAATAGGGATGTTTCCCATCATTATTCACAAATTGCTGGAGCTCATCTAGTTCAAAGTCAATAATGAAAATATTAGTCAAGACAGGTCTGAGGGAACAGCACTAGCAACATCTCCATTGCGGTAACTCCCTCTTGAAAACACCTTACTATACTCTTCACATCAGCCAAGCTTTTATTCACTCAAAAGACAAGTCTCATTTCAATTCCCACTTTTTCCCCAACAGGAAGCTGTATCAGAGGATTTAATTAAATCTACGCAGGCAAGGCTAACGCAGTAGATGTAATCAACTGTCTTACATTTCAACTAGAAACCCACCTTTGCCAAGATAGCATCTCTTGTCCGAGTTCACATTTAATTCTTGTGCTTAATCTCTCACTTTCAAAAATGCACAGAATTGAAGAAGGCAAAAATCAGGACAACTACCTGAATCAATTTTTTCCCATTGAGTACTTTATTTCTCCCTTCTCCACTCAAATCACCACCATCTGCTCCCTAAACTGAGAGGCCACCAGAAAACTGCTGCTGTACAGTTTTGTTTTCTTTGCAGTTGTTACCCTACAGTGAAGAGATCTTTGGCCCTCTACAGCAAAGGATTACCAGCCCAGGCAGGAAGGGCATTCTGAAAGAGGGCCGAAGGGTTACACAGACAAACTGTGTGCATTTTGTTTCCCTAAGCCCTTGAAAGGCCTGTGACAGGCAAGATTTGCACAGGCTGGCCTCACTTGAGAAAATTGGGAATACAATGGCAGTAGCACTTGCATGCTCAGGGCTAATGCCTCGTCCCAGGAGACAGGTTTGCAAGGACTACTGGTGTTAGGGAAAAAGGACACGAGGCAGCAAATAGCTGCAGTGACCCTGCAAGTACTGGACAGTAGAAAAAACAGTGTGCTTCACAAGACGCGCTCCCTTTCCGAAGTAAGCATCAAACATAAGCAACCTAAGGCAGAGCTTCCTTTCATTAAGGAACTAAACTGGATGTAGGTTTGGTTTTGATATAGTTTTACACTAAAATTCAGCTTGACAAAAAGAAAAGTTTGAAAACATAACCCAGCAGCATCATGTTCAACATAATGACAACCATTACCACAAGCATTACAAAAACATTACTTTCCTATCTGTGAAATGTCAATCATTAAACTTTCTTTGATGGCATTTGGAGAAAAAAAAGGAAGAGTAAGGCACCAAATATGAGACAGGTCCATTCAAAGGTCTCCCCTCCCTTTACCAAACTTCTTTCAATCCAATCTAAAAAAAAAAAAAAAAAAAAAGTGTAACAGTTGCCACCAAGAGCACAAGGTCAAGTGAAAACTCATGGAGCTTTCTTATAGTCAAACCCCATAAAAATAAACTTCTAAATTGAAAGCTAAAGCACCCACAAAAAACATCAACAACAACAAAACCCCACAAACCAACCAATAACATCATAATTCCTGCAGCTAAAATAATTGAAATGCTATGACAGTCAAGCCACTTGCTTTAAGTCTAACCATGTTTTCAAGAATACCTGATCTTGGTATACAAACACTGTAGTGCTCCAAATGTATGAAAAACTTTGTATGTTTGGCCATGAGAACTCATTAAATTGAGCAGTTTCCAGATGAAGTACCTTACAGGGAAGATGTGAGGTTACACTGTCTTTATAAGCACATTACATGTTCAAACAAAAATTTATGGGAATGGGAACCTTTTAAAAAGTTTCTCTGCTGTATACAATAGCTGCAGCATGGTATTTTGAGTTGTTCTCGTGCCAAGATTGGATTTCTATAGGACACAGTAGCAAACACTAAATTTCAAATTTAATCCCATATGACGCATCAGATTTTGAGTTGTTGTATAGTCATTTTAACTCTGAAGAGACAGACATTTTTAAAAAATGAAGGCTAAAATTCTCCACAAAAATCCAACTACCTAAAGGCTGTCAAAATTCATGACTGCAATGATTTCAAAACACAGTTAAAGACACCTTTAAAGCTGGTACACATTGCAAACACCATTTCTACTGTCAAGATTAATAACAGCAGATTATTTTTTTCCATCTGTTTGAAATCAATGCTAACTGTATTACCTGGGTCATGGCTATGACTAGGCCACTGATTTCCATTCTACCTAAGTAAGAGGCAATGGCAGTCCTGATGACCTTGAGCAAACACCTGTTTCCGTACACCCACATTTTAGATGAAGCTTCTATAATGTGTTTCCACCAAAGACCACTACTAACTTGCTACATCTGGAGTAGAGAGAAGTACTGTGGCAGGCAGGTAAGATAGCACAGCTGAATTAAAACAGAGAAACACATTTGCTTATACAAAAACTTACGCCACTTAGGGCCAGCAAGGTAGAGGTGTCAGTTCTCATCTCAAGAGTTCCTCCTCTCAGTCTGCTTTTGTCAAAAAAGTATGTAACTACATATGTACTGGTAAATGATACGCATTGGTTGGGTACCTCACAATATACCTATATTCCTTCAATTAGTACTTACATTTGAGTCAGAATTCTTAAAGAAACTTTGAAATTTCTAACTACAATCTGACTTCATAATGAGTTACAGTATATGCTTAATGTCAGGCATTCCCTAGCTGGGTTCCAAACTCAGAAGCAGTCAGAATGGCTCTTTGCATTCCAATGTCAAATTTTAACATAAAGGATCTATATGCTTTTTTTCTTTCATGTCAAAGGTTCCAATAGTTTCGTTAAAGGATAACGATTGTTAACCAGACCTTTCTAAACCATAACCAGGCTACTATATGCCAGTTATTGTGAGAATTCATATTAAAAACACTTCACAGTCACATAGACTTTAGGAGCTCTGCAACACCATTCGCATTAAGGACACCTGTACAGAAGTGAACACTGTTGCAATGAACACTAAATGTTCCCTGTAACTATTCTGACTGCCTAACAGACCTGCTTCAGAAAAACATACTAGTAAGATAGAGCTCTCTGTCATATTTGTAAATACTGGGGTCTATGTAGTTACCCATATCACCATCCTGATCTTTAGGCAAAACTGTATTAAAAAAAGAGGCAACCGTGATTACTAGACAATATCTGATGCGTTGGTCAACTGTGCAACTGAATAAGCAAATCCCTGAGAATAACAACAACTTATTATCAGGGCTTAACACAGACTGCTGTTAGCTCAAATAGTGGAGGTCTTAAGCAGCCTAGAGAAACTGCTTAAGCTTCTGGGTCCTGTGCCTGCTGCAGATGATTTGGACAAGAATATGAAGAGAAACAGAAAACTCATGACAAAAACAAGCTTCAATGCATGGACCCTCTAACAAAAGGCATAACTAAGCAGAAAACAAAAAGAATTTATATGATTTGCTGTTAAAAACAAGCAAAATATTTACCTTGATTTTCTCATGGCAGGAAGTCTGAATGCCTGCTTGGAAAAATTTCTGAAGACCTAGGCACACTGGGAGCACTCTGTTGTATCTACTTAGGCTGTCGTTTTCCATATGTTTCTTAATTTTGGATTTTTTTATGAAGCAAGAACCACATCTTACTATTACATTTTTGGAACTTATCTTGACAATTCCCATAGGGGTATTTATTAAAACTTTTTTTATTTTATTTTTTGTATGAATCAATCAATGACTGGTGAATCAAACAAGTACTTTGGCTTTTAATAAAGACCTGACATTTGACTAAAAAGTAGTTGGATTGCTTCTGTATTTCCAGAATTACTTAATCAGCAGTATACCTAAAATTCAACACATGTAGATCAAACTCCTTCTCAGGCCTAAGTTTCCTCTCTGCTTATACTTCTGCAGAACAAGTTTCCCCGAAGTGGGTTTCCCCCAGTTTGAATCACCTTTTACAGCTGTTTGCTAATTTAAGATGGGGAGGGCCACGGCATGCAGAACAGTTAGTGTTTCCAGGTCCCGGCTGCTCTGTTTAATCCAGAGTGTTACCAGAGATTCCCCAATGTAGGAAGCAGAGCCATGCTGACATGCCTGCGGGTATCTGACATCCAGCTACCAGGAGCTGTTACTGCCAGTAGACACAAAACGTGAACAAATGGGCCAGTAACAAGAATACTCCTTGGAGAAGAACAGCAGATGCTGACAGTATTCAGCTTTTAGTAAAGTACCTAAAATACTTAGAGTACTTAGCTGCCTTCTTTTAAGAGTATAGTCCAGGAGAGAGCAGTAGTCCTCATTAGGTCTAAAGAGAAATATGGCTTACGGACCAAGTCAGAAAAAATTAAGCCATTACTACCAGACATTTGTTCGGATATGGAGCATCCTACCTTGCGATGGGAAAGAACCTCAGTCCTGTATTAGTCCTGCATTGCAGGAAATGCTCATCATACAAAAGACAGTATTCAGGAAAAGCAAGCCTAAGCAGGATTAGATAATTACAAACAGAGAGACGTGCATGTTATGCAGCTTTGAGTCAGAGCTGTTATCAAGATACAAAATCTGCTTTTTGCAGGATTCAGCCAATAATCACAGATAGTAAATGTGTCCATTTGCCTGTCTTCTATCCTTACCAAGGAGGAAACGTAGATCCCGCAATCCTATTCTTCTTAAACCCCTGGAATGGCTTCAAGTCCATAAAGGAACTCTGCACAAGTTATTTGAAATTCACAGGGCAGATCAACTGTAGAAACTTTTGTTGAAGTAGTGATGTCCTTTAGCAATAACATTTCTTCCCATGCAAAGCTTCTACAAGGACAGGGATCTCAGTTTAGCCATACCAGCAATAAATGGATTCTCCAGTGGTACTTCACCTGATCCAAGGAAACCATCATAGACTACATTTGAAAATGCCCTTTTCCCACTATAAGCCAAACCAAAAAGGCTTATAGCTATAGCTAGCTGGTAGATTAGCTCTCACTATATGTTCACCCTCAATTTTAAAGGTAGTCTTGCTTGTTCTGAAGTAGTGACTTCCAGAAGAACAAGCATACCTTCTGCATGCAAACAGAGGCTTAGACTTGCAGACAGAGTCACTCTCAGTAAAAGTTGTCCCAACTGGACCCATCAAGTCCAAGCCAGGGCTTGGAGCTACAGCAGTCCCATGTGATACAAGCAAAGTATTTGAGAAAAAGCTATTTCAGGGTAAGATGAACTCAAGCAATGATACGCTTCAAAGCTTTTACTGTAAAAATGTTTTATAAAACCCATCACTTATTGAGAGCTATTGAAAACAGATGAACAATGAAAATGCTTATGCAGGAAAAATAAAAAGCTTGGAAAAAGGCAGCTTTACTTCTTACGGTCCATAAATCCAATACTTAGGGATGCACTATACATGTGACAAAATTGAATTTCCAGAACCCTAGAAGGGTCCTTCATAGTTCAACATAAATTCATGGAGCTTCAATTAATTTTCTCATCTTGAGAGAAGTAGTTCACACAACTAGGTTAATACATTGTCACATAACAAGACTGCACTTTTGGAGTAGAGCTAGAAAAGCAGCACTATACAGCAATGGAAAAAAAACCACTCACGCTCTCTAACAAAATTTCTCATATTGCTGCTGCTCTGGGGCTCAACCACAAGGTGTCAGAAACAAACATTTTCAGATAACTGTGGTGATGCCTGAGCACAATTTGCAGGATTTAATGTTTAAACACAAAACATGACTGCAGCTTTTCACTTCCACTGACTACCGTAGCTGTAGTGTTTCACATAAGGAGCAGTGAAGACCTAACACCTACGTATCCCATATTCTTGCTTCAGGTACCAGTCATACCCCTAAAAAAATTCTAGCTTACAGATTCTGTCAAATAACTCTTTGTGTGATTCCATCAAACTATTCTTTCTTCAGGATTCACTAAGGGTTACTGTGGAAGATGGGACACAAGGCTACAGGGATCTCTTGTTTCAGCCAGTATGTGTATTTCAGGCTCTGTGCAAAGGTACTTCCAGGAATGTCTTTAGAGAGCAATCTTGCCCATAGAGCCCTTTTCTTCCAGTTCCTACTTCTGCCACTGTTGATAACTGCCATTAAGATTTTAATTTAAATCATTAGTCATTGGACACACCCACAGTCACCATGCAAACCCTGGCCTCTCAGCCTTGAGAGATGAGCATCATCTGCACAGTCAATACACAACTTTTCTTAGGATAAGAGCAAAGAATGAATATTAAACTCCACGACAGAAATACAACAGCACAACACGCAGTCTCTCCCTGATAGAAGCCCATACAAAAAAAGTACTGCTCTGAAGGGCAAACACTTAGACGCCCACATGTTAGAGGAAGGTAAGTAGTCCCACAGCAGCACGCTCTCATAGTTCAAGCACACGTTTTGGGTTAGCAGAAAGCAGGCTAATGAATCTCTAGGAATCAATCACCATTTGATCTTAGCATCAACCAAAAATAAAGATCTTCAAGTCTAAATAGCATTTTCACATCACACATGTGCAAACAACATTTTAAGATAAAAGTGGTACTTTGCTACAAATGAGGCATAAACTACTTTGCAACAATTTATTGTCATTAAACATTCAAAGAAGCAGCAACTCTAGTCTGTTTACTATGGCTAAATGCCCAGATTTTTTTTTTTCATGCATCTGTTTAACCTAAAGATTGGACAGTTTCGGCTGCAAGAAAACAGAAGGCAGAAGATGCAAACAACTTTGCCTTGAGGTGAGGGGACTTGCAAACCTGGCAGGTCATTTATCTTTATAGCAACATAGGTGAAGTTTTGCCAAGCCTGGAGATTCCCAATTAGTTGGGTCAATACAGGATCATCCAGTATTTTACATCCATTTCCTCACTCTTAGACAGAATATCTGTCCTTAGCATCCTCCACTACCATCTGCAACTAACTAGCAAGAAGAAATCAAGACCATTTATTCTACTAAGTGAAAGTGGAAGGAAATCCTGCCTACAAACTTGCCTGCAGCTCTGGTACCTACTTGAGAACTCACCTACAGAATTTAAAGACTTTGAGAGAGAAGAGGAATGCTTTCTCCCTTTTCTACTTGATAATCTGGCTCTGAACCTCTGGCTTCATTTCCCCCTCTGCTTTTCTGGAATGAAGGACCCTTGATCCAGTTCTGTCACTAGATTTATGAGAAATGTGCAACAGAGACCCAGTGGGCAACAAGGCCCAGTTCTGTCACTCCTAAATTTTCCTTTGCTTCAGAGGAGTTTGCTGGCTGCTATAATTTAGTTGGCCTTTCTCATTTCCTGTGCCTCTCACAGACAATAAACAGAAATATTCCAGACATTACTTTTTGTCTGGATCCCAAGAAGCATTTTCAAAACAACACAAGCACTTGCAGTGCCCACTCTCCCACACATCTCCTCAAACTACACAGCAAAAGAAAAATACGCATACTCCTCTGACGAGGCAATTGTGCCATTAAGCAAGGGAAGAATAGCTTCTTAGCCACTTCCCAATTTACTCAAAAGGGATTGGGAAGTGCAAGGCAATATTCTTCAGGATGCTAAACACTTCTGGACAGTCTGAACTACACCGGTACAGAAAAAAACACTACCTGAGCTGCAAAGAGTCAAGCAGCAGTTGCAGCCAGCCAACCATCTCCACAGGGGAGCATACCCAAGGTTTTATTTACTTTGAAGACAGCCACTGAACTATGAAGAACTGTTGTCAGACTTTACAAAAGGGCAGCAGGCAACTGGATTAATGGTGAATCCAAGGATCAGAGAATCAGAGACAACCAGTGATGTTTGTCTCTCAGACTACAATAAGGTGAATCCAGACTCATCTTAGATTGAAATTTGCTTTCACAGCTGCAGAGAGACAATTTGAGAGGCAGCTCTCAAAGAAGCTATACCAGATTTGACCCAAAGTTACAAACTTAAATTCCTTCGGCAGCTTCCAGATGGACTCATTACCTGTTCTGTTTTCAACTTCATTCAAACATTCAAAGTCCCAACTGGAAAAACAAGAACATCTCTCTTACCTAATCTTAACTGTTCCAACATTGTTGCAGAGCTTTGTAGAAGTACACACTGCAAGACGGCACAGGAAGTAATTAAGTGGCAAGCTTTTTTAAAAAATGCTTTTGAAAGCCTTTTTGTCACTTACTAAATGGTATTATCTATCTACAATGTTATCAAATCATTACACTTCAGAATAAATCTTCATGTAAGTGGCAAAGCAACTACACACATAAGAAAGGATGAGTTCTCCATTTACCACTCACAACTGATGCAATCTCTTTGAAGGATTTTTCTTATATCTACTGTAAAGAGGCAATCATCAAGAAATATCAAACCAATGATACTCTTCCCAACTTAGTTAGAAAGCACTGAAGGACTGCCTGATGTGCTAGATCCTTCAGGTGTCTTGGACTATGATCAAACAAGAAAGATAATATTAAGCTACTCTAGTTCTTTTTACCTATTGGGAAAGAGAAAGGTAAAAGTCAGTCCTTTAGTAAATGGAAGACAGCAACAAATTTGCTTAAGTTCACAAAAGTTATGATTGCACAGCTTCACTTTATAGGAGTTACTTTGCCACTGCTCAGATGCAGCATCCCTGTCTCCTCCATCACAGAACACCAGAGTCCCATCGGAATACCCAGCTTATTGCATCTGGTGTCAAATCTCATCTCCACCAGCAAAGCAGCAAACTACAGGCACATTACATCAATAATTAAGTTTTAATTCCCCAGCTTTCCAAAGGGTATAGCCATACAAAAAAAAAAAAAAAAAAAAAGACTAGGGCTGTCACATTGAATCAGGTCAATTCAATGCACTACATAATATGTATTAAACACAAAGCATTAGAGTTAGCTTTGTTTGTATATATTGAATACATTCAAATACAAATCACATTCAGCTTTCAATGAAGATCTTAGTAAAGCTTTTAATACCAGGGAAGGGGACGTGTGGATATAAACTTGCTTAAAAAACAAAAAAACCAAAAAAACCAAAAACCAAACCACCAAAAAACAGACAACACTGGTATAAAGAAGAACACCTACATAAAACCCATCACAGTTGAAGATGCATGCATCTGTTGAAGATTACGGATTTTGCCACAGTTTCTTTGTTTCTCAGTCTCACATAAAAAAAAGTCAGAGGGCATATCTTTTCCTTTCCTTCTCTGCTGAAGCTATGAAAACATTATGGTAAACTGTTTATGAAAAATGCAATTAGTTGGTTTGTGGTCTGCTGACAACTAGAATTATCAGGACTTAGCTGATGCATTTCAGAAGATAGCCAGGATTTAATGACTTTCCTGTGTAATTGATGTGGGCTAGACAGTCTCAAGGAAAGTTCAGCGAGTTGGTTTCTAGTCTCCTTAACACATTTAATTCTTGCATCACTTGTGCTGGGTTGTTATTGTTTTTTCTTAAGGTACAACTCAGTGCATTTGACTGCCCCTATCAGAATACTGCATTTTAATAGAAAAAAATAATAACAATACAGTTCCGTTACTCAAGTGAAGTATTTCAGAAATAAGCCATCCATTTTAGATCACAAAAGTCAATGCTGATCACAGAGCACTGAAAATCGTATTCTCAGCCTTAACTCTTCAAAGCCATTTTACTGGAACCAGATTGAAAACTACTTTGAGGATTCTTACTGGAATTCTAGAGCTTAAAATTTTAGAAATTCCATTAACTTGGCACATACACTAAGAAGAAATAGGGGCTTGAAGCAAGTTATGAATGTTTGTTTTTTGTTGGTTTTTTTTTTAAGTACACTATACTGTTAAATTAGAAGGCCAGAATATCAACAATTCTGCATAGCATAAATACACAACACCTCCATTATATACATTGACCTTATAGAACTTAAAATTTTAAGACCAGTTTCCTAAAAAATTTTGTTGTTCAGGTATTTCTACTCTCATCATACAGCTTTGCAGAAGTACAAAACATATTACTCATGTTGTAGTCCTGATATCACTAACACAGGACTTCAGCCGTCCAGCAGGGAAACTTAAAACCTAAATGCAAGAATTAGCATACTAAGGTATGGGGGAGTTTTTTGTTTGTTTGATTTGGTTTTGGGGGTTTGGGGCAGGTGGGTTGTTTGGTGTTTAGGTGGGGGTTTTTTGTTGTTTTGGGGTTTGTTTTGGTTTTTTTGTTTGTTTGGTTTTTTACTTTTCATGGCTCCATCATGAAGGACAATTTAAAAAAAAAAATTAAGATAGGGTCCCTATCTGAAAACTGAACCAAATTCAATTTTGATATTGCTGTAGAAGAGAACAGCAGAAAACAGTTCATGTAATTTGCTAATCTTCCGCTATTTTCTATCATCCAAGCACAAACACAGTTAAAACCAGGAACATCTCAATTCACTAGTGAAACAGATTGACAAACTACCTGTAAGGCATTCATTGAAAGAATGTTTTTAACTTAGGAGAAATTTCTGCTGGGTATCTGCTAAACACCTCTTGTATGGTCCAGGAAAGGTTTTTCTCTTAATGTTCTGCATACACACACCTTCCCACTGCAACCCCACCTCTTTGTGCTTTCAGCTGGAGGACTCCAAAGACTCTAGAATCTGTAGCTGAGATTACATTGAATTTTTTCCTGAAACCTCCTATTGTCAAGTCTACAGCAAAGAAAAGGTTTTACACAAAAATCCTCACATTGGAACAGCATATGTTGTTACAATGCAATAAATGCTGGGAAAGAGCAATCTTCATCTTCAAATCAACTTAGAGTACCTACCATTTGTAAAGTGAGGGAGAGGAGGTGGAACAGTTAGTCTTAGTTCTGACATCCACTGCTACCAACTAAAGAGCAGTCCCCAATTCTCCTACAACCCTACTTGATTTAAGCAGCAATAATCTCTATTGGCAACACACATCCAAACCTATGAGGATCTAAAAAGGGATAGCAGCAGTTCTTGCCTATAACAAAAAGATTTTTTCATTGGACACTACAGAACCTCAAACAGATCAAATCCCACCCAGATGAAGTATAGTACCTGCAAAACCTATGAAGAAACTATGTATACCTTTCCACAGGAGCAAAAAGTAAAGCTCTAGAAAGATAGAAGGAATTGCAGAGGGCTTGAGGGACAGTTGGAAAAAGTTGAGTGCAAAGTTATCACAGAGCAGCACTGCACCGTTATCATACAGTTTCTGGAGAGTATGCTAAATCAAAGCAGATGAAAACCCGGAGAATTCTTTGCATTTGCCCTTGAGCTCTCACACTGCTCATCCTGCACCTCCAATACTACTACAGGTTATAAACACAAAGATCAAAAGCAGATTTGTCACGTAAAACTGGAAATAAAACACAGCACGCTTATTTAAGTGCGGTCATGCTGCCTACTAGTTAAGGATTTGTGTGAAAGACTGAGGAGCTCCAGAGGCACCACCCTCATACCCACCCTGCCCTTCCTTACCTGGGTACGTAGAACAGGCTTCCTCATCAGCCATCCAGGACTACAAGGCTACAGTACTGCATACCAATAGGTGAGCTTGATCTACCCTAACCATTACAGAGAGTTTTTGAACTAGACTGTTTGTTATTTCTGGAGAATGGTACCTACTGGAAGTCTTTACCATATGAGGTAAAGGACTCATCTTGCACAAAACAGTTGCTTTTGGGTATGAGCCAGCAGACTTGAGGGCTCTCTTCACAGGGCTGCCCAACGCCCACATACCACCACTTTCAGCCCTTGGTAAATACAGGATTTGTATTTACAAGCTAACAAAGAAAAACTTAGAAGAATAAGTTTACTGATCATACAGCGATTTTGTCCACACTGCACTTGCTACCCATAAGCCAGCATCTACAGGGTTAAAACAAGATTGCATGAGGATTCTTTTTCTCTCAAGTGCATAGTTAGAGACCTGGCCTTGGCTCGAAAATACCTCCTAGATTTTCAGAATCCTTCACAATTTGTCTTACATTTCCTCAAAACCATGGACGGCTAGCGTTAGAAACAAAGCAGTGGTCAGTATGACTTAATCCACAAAAAGACCAAGCTCTGTGTCCTACCTACCACATTCCTTTCAGCCAAGTACCAATACCTCAGTTAGGAAGAAAATTGAGGAAAACACGGGTAGGATTAATTGGTGCTTAAAAGGCACAAACAGACAAACCACACAACCACTAACAGCCAACTCTGCTGCGTGAAAGGCTCCTGTGTCTGACTAGACTTGTTCTGGTTTAGATTCTAATCCTGTGGAAGCCAAACTTCACTTTCTAGGAATGTTTTTGCTCATGTAGGGACTTAATGAAGAAACCCTACACCTCAGTGAAGGACACGGAGAGGGGGAGAGCAGGAGGAGATCTTATCCACAGAAGGGCATGAATATATTTTCTACAGAAAATGAGGCCTGGCAAAATGAAAGCAGGAAACCCAGAAAGGAACAGGTCTGCAACGTTCACTTGTGTCCCACTTCTGCTGCCAACATTTCTTCCTGTGCTCAGAAAAGGTAAGCAACAAGGTGGTTCAATTCTACTTCATTACCTGACCCACAACTAGACAAACACGTACAATTTTTAAGATGCCGGACAGTCACTCCAGTTCATCTCAGAGTCAAATACGGTTTGACATACCATGTACTTTCACAACGAGAAGCAAATGACATCATCACCAAAGCCCTAAATCAAAATGCAATCCTTCAATCAATAAATTCCTGGACAATCAAACCGAAACTAACCCTTCCACTTGCTCCCAATTCCTGTGTTACCTCTTGATAAACTGTAAGCCCATTCACAGTTGGATAATTTCTCAGATACGAGAAAAGCTCTCTCACATGCAGCCTTTTGAAACCAGAGTCAAAGTGGGGAAAATTAGTAATTGTTTAAGGGAAAGGAAGTCTCACATTCGCCTTTGTTCCAGCAGTTCCTGGCAAGAGAAATAAATACCCACGACAAGCACTCATGTTGCTCCATAAAGACAACCATGCAGTGCAACAAAAGGTACACCCACAGGGGAATAAAGAGCAATAATTTCCCAAGAGAAATGAAGACATAAGCAAAATATTCTGCTCATGCCTAATGAGTGCCAAAGAAAACTTCATACTGGACTATGCTGTATAGTCTATACATACAAATGTAAAGAAAACCTGTTTCAAAAAAGTCACCCCTAAAATCTTTTATGTTTGAACATTTTAATTCAGGCACTGTGATTATAGCTGCGATCCCAGTATCTTTCATAGACCTGATTATGTCACGGGGCATTTAATCTTCCATCTTGCTAGAAAGTTACACCCTCTCCCACACAGAGCAAATGTTCAAGGAATAGATAATGTTAACAGGTGAATAAACCTAAAGGTAGCTTTTCGGTACTAAAACCAAAACATAAATTCCATTGACAAGTAGCAAAACCCAAAATACATTGTGTTATACATGGCTTTAGTTTTAAATAGAAGATTCTAAACTGAGAAGGATCTACGAGCACTTTGGAGCATTAAAAATTAACCGTGTCATCTGGTAATGATTACTTTTTGTTTTCAGAAGAAAATTTAAGACAATTGTTATTTCATTATTTCACTTATGAAAAATAAGCTGTTTCTTCTAAACTTGAAAATTAACCTACCCCTTGCACCATAGTTTAAATGGGGGATTTAAATCCTTTTTGATACAATTGTAGAATATGAGGAAAGAAGCAAATCTTTACACCAGCAGAATATGGATTACTGTCAAGCATTTTTACCAGTCATGGTTATATCAACTTGAAAACTGCAGAAATTGTTTCCTACCATGATTAATAGAAATATAACTTCTTCATTAATTAAAGCAACAATCTTCATTTTCTAGGAGAGCAAAAAAATATGATCCCGGGCTAGGTGCTCCTTCTGAAACAAGGAAAACGCTGTTGAAGAAGCTTTTCATAAGAGCACAGACCATTTATGCTGCCAGCAACAGCAACAAAAGAAAAAAAATACCTAAAAAACAGAGCCAGATTCTACCACCACAACTCTTAAGAGGATTCTTCTATTTTATCTGTTCTCTGCCAAGAGAAAGCATAGTCGTTGAGAAAGAGTGAGTTTCTTTACACAGTGGAAATGAAGATTTTTTTTTTTAACCTTAATAATACAAGGTAAAAATAAGTTATAGCTGAAAAACTCCAAACCAGCTGTAGACACAAGTTTACAGAACACTGTTTAGAGATACTCAACTACTGTAAAACAGCCTTACACTTGCCAGAACTTGCTACAGTTGAACTCTATTGCTGCTGAAAGCCTGGTAGTACCTTTTGTAAACATAAGTAACCAATAGAAGTACAGGAGGATCAAGTTCAGAAACGTTTAAACGAACTGGATAAGACACAACTCCATGAGACCTGATGGGATGCCCTTCTGAGGGCTGAGTGATCTGGCCAATGCCACGGGCAAGGTGACTTTCAATTATCTTAGAAAGGTCACAGCAATCAGGAGAGTTTCTTGAGGACTGGATGAAAGCAAGAATCACCCCTATCTTCAAGAAGGGCAGGGAGGACAATCTAGGGAGCCACAGGCTGGTCAGCCACACCTCAATCCCAGAAAAGCGACAGCTTCCTGGAAAACATTTCCAAGCCAAGAAGGTCATCAAGAGTCATTAGTATAGATTTATAAGTGGAAGTCATGCCTGACGAACCTGACAGACATTGACAATCAAATGACTGGCTCAGTGAATAAGGGGAGTACAGCAGATGTGGTTTATCCTGACCTCGGTTAAGACTTTCCAACTATGTTTCCTATAGCACCTTCATAGCCAAACTGAGGAAGCACAGACTAGCTAAATGGACAGCGAGACAAACTGAAGACTGACTAATCTGCCAGGCACAAATTGTTGTGATGAGCAGCATGAAGTGCACCCGGAGCCCCATCACTAGTGGGGATGACGGGACAGAGTGCACTCTCAGAAAGTTCCCAGATGATACAAAACTGGGATGAGTGGCTGATACACCAAGGGGTTGCTGCCATTCAGATGGACATCAACAGGATGACAAGTGGGCCAACAAGAGCTTCAGGAAGATAGCTCAACAAACGGAAATGCAGAATCCTGCACCTGGGGAGGTATAGTCAGCTGGAAAGCAGCTTGGCAGAAAAGGATCTGGGGGTTCTGGTAGACATCAAGTTGAACATGAGCCAGCAATGTGCCCTCAAGCAAAGGCGGCCAACTGTATCCCAGCCTGCATTGCTGGCAAGAAGCGTTGCTAGCAGATTAAGAGGGTTGATCCTTCCCCTCTACTCAGCACTGATGAGGCTACATGTGGAGTGCTGGGTCCAGGTCTGGGCTCCTCAGTACGAGAGAGACATGGACATACTGGAAAGAGTCTCGTAAAGGCCCATAAAGATAATAAAGGGATTGGAGCATCTGACACACAAGGCGAGGCTTAGAGAGCTGGGACAGTTTACCCTGGAGAAGAGAGGGCTCAAGGGGTAATCTTATCAATGTGTATAAATACCTCAGGGGTGGGAAGTAAAGAAGACAGAACCAGACTCTCTTCAGTGACAGCCAGTGAAGAGACATGAGGGAATGGGCACAAATGGAAATTTTAAATGGAAACAAGCACTTCCATTTAAACATAATAAAGAAAAAAATATGGATGCTTTAAAATCTACAGGTGACTGAGCACTGGAACAGGCTGCCCAGGGATGTTGTAATGTCTCCATCTTTGGAGGTGCTCAAAAATCTGACTGCACATGGTTCTTCTGGGCAGCCTGCTCTAGTTGACTCTGTTTTGAGCAGTGGGTTGGATTAGACATCTCCAGAGACATCACTTCCAATCTGTGAGTTTGTATACTTCAGGCTCTAAAGTAGACATCCAGATATGGCCAGGAGTTGATTGGAAAATGTTGTCATGTAATTTTACTGCCTGTACTGATCTCCACTGGCAGTCTAATATTGCAGAACAAGAAAGCAATTCCTCAACAAGAGGCTCTGCAGCAAGAGCACCTATGTTCTCAAACCCTGCCAAAAACAGATGAAGGCCTTCAAGCT
This sequence comes from Haliaeetus leucocephalus, assembly GCF_000737465.1. NCBI lineage: Eukaryota > Metazoa > Chordata > Aves > Accipitriformes > Accipitridae > Haliaeetus > Haliaeetus leucocephalus. The sequence continues at coordinate 4,256,978 of NW_010972764.1, read as the reverse complement.
TGCTGGCTACAAAAGACTACAATCAAACATGAACTCAAGGAGGAAGGTCAGCTACTAGATCTTCTTGACATACAAGAGCATATTGTTAGTTTCAGCTTAATGCTAGCATGGCTAGCTGGAATTGAAGTCCTTCTGCTCTGAGGCTTTTATTTATACCTCTTTTAGTAAATTCTAAGGTTCCAAAAATTCTAAAAGCATGAGTTGCAACAGTATAATATCAACAATTTTCACCACATATTTCAGCAATAGCTTATTGTTTCCATCATCTTAGTTTAAAAAAAAGTTATGTTGATGCCACAAGCAACTTCCTTATAAACTGTTAGAGAAAAGGCAAATGGGATATGGAAAATAGAAGTATGTTTCACTAGGTACTACAGAAAAGATGATCTGTTCAGTACTTCTGTTGGTGAGCAGCTGTTGCCTTTTGTCTTGCACTCCAGTGGTAAGCTAGATCAAGTACTAACATCATTGCACCAGTGACAAAACAACATATTTCACGATAAGAGCTAAGAGCACCATAAGAAACTCTCAAATACATGCACTTTCTGTTCATCAGTTCCCACAATGGCTTTACTATCTCTCAAGGATACGATTTAAATGAAATACTAGTTCTTTAAGTAATTATTATATAATTTAAGTAAAAAACCATCCAAGTTCCTCTATCCCATGCAGTCACACTTACACAGAAAGAGGATTGTGTGCAATCTGGCAACAAAGTAATATCAGAGCCTTAAGTAGACAGCCTGTTTCTCCACAGTACATGCAGTCATACAAGCAACAAAAGTCTGGACTCCCCACAAACTGACAAGATTACACTTGTAATGCGACAACTAGACTTAATCCAAGTTCTCCTTTCACTGTCAAACAAGTCTGTGTGACTCTTGATGAAAAGGGGTTCTTCCTAGTTAACAACTATCTACTATTATGCCAGTGTTTCTGGCTTCTTTTTCTTTTCTTTCTTAAAAGAAACAAAGAAAAAGACATCTGACCTCAAAACTGCTCCTTTTATAATATCCTCTGCAAATTTCATTAGTGGTTTTTACAGGAACAAAGAATGAAATCAAGGAAGATAATTTTTAAAATAGATTAACTGGAAAGTATTAAAATACCTTCATCCAAGTTAGTGTGCTGTTTGAGAAGACTTCAGTATAGTATTCCTGCAGCTATAATACACATTTGTACACAAGTCCCCAAGAAAGAAAAGTGTCACATGATTTAAAATGTTGATATGACAAATTTATGTATTGTAGACAGGAATTTCCTGATTCAAAACACGGGCATGAAAGAGAGCTTCCTGTTTCTCTCTTTACTCCAAGAAGGGTCTTTGGAAGGGTTCACTAGCACAGCCTGCCTGGAGTACAGAGCTCCAGGTTAAGTAAAGTACTGTACTACCATGGACACTACTAAAGCAAGGATATGATGGCAACTTTACGTCAAACTACATGACTCTTCAGCTCAAGAAAGTCACTATGCCACCTGTTTCTGAACGCAAGTTGCTGTATGTTGTGCATTTTCACATCTCAATTCTGAAGACAGATGTGTTAAGAAAACAAACCCTTCCCAATGAGCAAAGATCCACTAAAATCAGAGCAATAACTGATATGCCACTATAGATTCCTCTGTCTAAAAGCCCATGTGCATAAATGAAACCTGAGGTTGCATTTTTAGCAAACAGTGCTGTTGAGCACAGGAAGGAAAAAGATTCCCAATGCCATGCAGGTCCCTACAGTAATTACCCAGTTCGAGTAAATACAGATACCTCTGCTAAACATCCATTTGCATGGACAGGTAGTCTTACAACATGTGTTTGTACTTGGTGGGGTGGGGGAAATGCATATAGGAAAAAAGGGGGGAAAAAAAATTTTAAAAAATCACCCAACAATTTTTTCCTCATTTACTTGTTTAAGGCAAAAGTCACAAAAGTGTGTAGGGTGAAGAGACCTCCTTTGCCAAGAAATTCCTTTTGTTGAGTTTGGATACTAGCACAGAATTGGAGCCTTTTCCTTAAATATCTGTTCAAACAAAGCCAACTCAAGCCTTTCCTTTAAGGCTGTCCTGGTTTCAGCTAGCATAAAGTTAATTTTCTTCTTAGTAGCTGGTATAGTGCTGTGTTTTGGATTTAGGATGAGAAGAATGTTGATAGCAACAATTAAAACAGTGTGTTAAGTAGTGTTCATACTAAGCCAAGGATTTTTCAGCCTCTCATGCCCAGCCAGCAAGAAGGCTGGAAGGGCACAAGGAGTTGGGAGGGGACACAGCCAGGACAGCTGACCCCAACTGGCCAAAGGGGTATTCCATACCATGGGATGTCATGCCCAGTATATAAACTGGGGGCAGTTGGCTGGGGCACACCACGGCTCGGGGATTGGCTGGGCATTAGTCAGCGGGTAGCAAGCAATTGCATTGTGCAACCCTTGTTTCGTATATTCTCTTACTATTAGTAGTAGTATTTTGTAGTATTTGCCTGTCCTTTTCTGTCCTATTGAACTGTCTTTATCTCAACCCACGAATTTTGTTCCTTCCCCCCCCCGTCCCCCCCCAATTCTCTCCCCCATCCCACTGGGTGGGGGGGAAGTGAGTGAGCAGCTGTGTGGTGCTTAGTTGCCAGCTGGGGTTAAACCACGACAAGGCAGTACTTGAAACTGTTTGTGCCCATTCCAGGCTTTCCTACAGTTCAGCCTATGTAACACAATCACAACCGCACTTCTTCACACCTCCATATAGATGATATACGAGAGCATTTCTCTGATCAGCACAGTTCAGTCCTGTTTGCTTCTGCTTTAGAGCTTCTTGGAGTAAAGACCCTTACTTTGGTCAATACATAGACCTTAATAATTTCCTGAGAAGAATGGCCATAGTCCCTGCTGAATTCTCCTTCTGTACTAACAGGCATCTACAGATACAGACACCACAGTGGCAAGCATATAAGAGGTGTGTTCTAGGATAACAGGGGCTTCTTTAATGACCTACAGCATAATGTCAAGATGATAGCACCTCCTCTAAGCTTCAAATCCTCCAAGGAGGTCTCGCATAAAACTGTCCTCAATGTGATGTCTATGCTAGGAGGCACACAGGTAGACTTGGAACTGAAGTGAGGGATATGATCAGACAGAACTAATAGCTTTTCCCCGAGATCAGCTACAACACTACCAGTACTCAGCCTATATGCTACTTGAGTAACAAAGTAAGTCCCCCAGTGTGTCTATCCAATCACAAGTCATTCATACATATACCTAGAAAATGTTCCATATTCCCTTTCCTTATGAAGTAGTAACAGATTCTACTGGCAGCTCACCACCCATTTTTCAAGTTTTGAAGGTTTTTACTCCTTAATTAAATAGTTGCCCTAATTTAGCAAAGCACGTGTCCTGTATTAAAGAATACAGAGATAGCTGACTACAAAACAGAGCAAAAATAAACCACTTGTGCATTTCAGCCTTCAAATGTCATCCACTGCCTTCTGCCAATCACTTCCCTAACACAAACAAGACCCACAAAGAAACAAACCAATTCCTAGTTAGGAATTGTTCACAAAAGTGAGGAATCCAGAAGTAGCCAAAGGACTGAAAACAAAGTTTTCTGAGGAGATTTTGGGGGTTAGCAATATAGACTTAAAACCACATACCCAATTCTGAATACATGTTGATATTTTTCCACAAGGAATGATACAGTATCAACATCAGCTTGGATTTTATGAGGTCCAGTTTTGTAGAAGGACTTTCTTTCAAGAAAGCAAAAATACAGTTTCAGTTTAGGAGAGTTACCAAAGCAATCTCATTTCCTTCCCTGCCTGTGGGGAATGGGTAAAACAAGGACTAGGGGGTGCAAATCCTAGACTCCTACTACCTTAGCTGAGAGAGGACTGCTGGAAGCTTTCCATGTCATGCATCACCAGCACCAAAGTTTATTCAGGCCTCTGACTGGCACCCAGTTAACAATTTTTTTTTTTTTTTTAAGTGTACAAAAGAAAGAGCATCCAGTTAATTTTGCACCAGGCTGAAGCAACCATCCAAGTCAAAGATAACTCCCTACAGTACAGTTAGTTAGCTTATATCTATTAACAAAATAAAGATAACCCTACCTTCCCCAAAAACATTTTATGCCAGAGTAACATTTTATGAAATAACATGCATGTGAGCCACAAAGTTACTTTCTAGAAAGCTACAGATAACATTAGCAACTTTTTAAAGTTGCTAAATCCCCCACAAATCTGTTAGTTTGTGTGTGTGTATATAAACACACATGCCTGTGTACACACACAGGCAGTTCATTTTTTTAAAATAGAAAATACTGTATTGTGAGAAAGCGTAGGCAGCACAGCAGTTCAGTTTAGTGCTGTATCCAACCCTCCTCCTGCCCCTGCCATGTGATCTGGACAACAACAAGCACCATAAGCACTGAGCTTAGAGAAAATTTACTTTCTGGAGACAAACTGAGTAAACACACACACACACAATCCTTTTGCATTGCTCAGTTGGAAGTTACAGGAAAAAAGTATATCATAAGCAGCATTTGTGAACATTACGTTTGGTTAGCAGCAGTTGGCCACTGTCAGAGTGCAAATTCACTTTTAAAAATCAACATTGCTTGAAGGATTGACATTTTGAGTGTTGCTTTGTTTCTTGTCCCCGTCTTGCTGCTGACAGGCAAGTCTCAACTCCCTGAATGCAGCAGAGTGAAACCCAACTACAGGTAAAATGCAAGAACCAACCCTGGCCGAGCCCCAGAAAGCAGAACACGATCGCATAAGTAAGCACAACACAAAAAGTGCCATTGAGCAGCACCGTAATATTTACAGTAGTCCTACGGAGGGTGTTAAGGTTCAGTTGCAGCTATTACACACCAAGGAGGTGTACAAGAGAAGACTAGCCAAACTAGAACAAAAAAAAGACTTCTACAAGAGCGGCAAGGTACATTATCTCAACAGATCACCTGGGAAAGGATCAGAACAGTAAGCAAGACAGCAGTAAGAGCTATATGCTAAATTTTGTTTAACACATCAGATAGTAATGTGTAAATGCAACTCAGACATCAAAACAAAGTGGGAAAAAACTGTACAGCCTAGGAGCCATTTAACACCTAACCTGCTGAAACTCTTCACTTGACTCTGGGAATCTTATGGGGTGGAAAAAAATAAATACCAGAATCAAACACTGTCTTTGCTGCTAAAGCTGCAGTGCACAGAGAAGATACCACTGGGGGGTGTGTGTGTGTCACACTTTTGTAATTAAATAATTCAGTGAAAAGCTAATTTACTGCCTTTCCCATTCCCTTACCCTAATTAAAATATCCTATGAGATTCTAACAACCAGTATAAACCATGGGTAAATGATCATGATTCAACTCTTTAAACAAAATAGCTTACCCATTGCTAACACTGTTTCTCTAGTGCAACATCACCACTTTATGCTGTTTTTCATACCTGGCATAAGCACTGTGTATGAAGTTAATCCACCAACACTTTGTGGGGAAACAAATCCTAACATATGCAAAAGTCTATAGGTCCTGAATGACAGAACTTTTGGATTTAAAAGATTTCTGTCACATCAGATGTGTATGGAACACTTGCCATCACCAAATTAGAATCATAGAATCATTTAAGTTGGAAAAGACCCTTAAGATCATCAAGTCCAAGAGCTAGTTTGAAATCAAAGGCAGCATTCACAAGGAGTTACTGTGTCCAACAGCACCCTCAAGAAAGAAGACACAAGTATGCGACCTTAGGTCTGTAACCATTTCCCCCTGCTGAAGGGAGGGATTTAGGTGAGTAATGTCCTCCAGAAGGAACACGGGCTGACCCATTTCGCCACAGTGCTGCATGCTGGCAATCCCTAGAAAGTTTCAGCTGTCGTACACCAGCTCACACAGCATCATAGTTAAAGCCCCCCTTGCCATCCTCTGTTCTCCACAGCACCAGGCTCCTGTCATATCAGGTCTTTCATGATACGTTCTAGCTGATCAACCAGAGCTGCTGCACGCTGTCACCAACACTCTCTAGACCAGCTTCTGGAAGAAGACAGTGCAGGAGATACCCAAAGGAAGTTTTATCACCAGCAGCAGCAACCTGGAGAGTTGACTCATTAAAGAGACATCCCTTCATAAGGGCTGAACATTGGTATTGTAAAAATGTTGTACCATTATTTAGCTGCTCTCAAATTTGACAGGTTCTCAGGTCTCATAATTTAAGGAAGAATTCACCTGGGCAGAAGACAAGTGTTGAAATGTTATGGTTATTTTGCAAAGCAGCCATTCCACCTCAATGCCACAGCTTCCTTTTGTAAGTAAGAACACAGACTGCTCCTCCAGCTCATGTCACAAAGCCAATTGCCTTATAAAACAGAAGGCTGCGATTTTAAAGTCCTCCTCCTGTGGATGCAAAATTGTCTCAGGTGTTAAGTCACCTTTTCCCAAAGAAAGCAGGTAGATGCCAGCTGCTGCCCACTCCAACAGCAGGCGCTATAGCCAGCCCCCGCCTAGCCTCATGCTCTGCACACGTAAGGTTATTCTGCACAGAACTGTTACAGAAACGGTGTGCAGCAAAGTATGACCAGCAACTGCCTAGGTGTCTAATCAACTCGGCAGTATTTAAAGGGTGATATACTTCAATTCAGCGTCCTCGGTGATGATGAATCATGTCTTATTGGGTCAGCTGCAATTCTTTTCAGCAATACACTTTAACAAAGGTCCTCGAACAAAAAAACCCTGATTTTTGATAGCTTCTACAACAACAGGCTGCTCCTTCCACTATCAGACATGAGGTAAGCATGCCTCCTCTTATTTAAAAATCTAGCAGAGAACTAAATCAACGACAGAAAGATTTACCCCTAAGGTAAGAAAGTGAAGGACAATAAGCACTCTTACTAAGTTAACCGAGAATACATTTCCACTTCATAGGTACAAGCCCAACAAGAACTGCTCTGTGATCAAATGGATTTCTTGCCCCAACAATCTACTAGCTTCAGTCGTGCTATTCAAACACGACTGCTGGAACACATTCAGTAAGACTAACTTCAAGCTTTAACACTCCAGTCAGAATCTACTGCACACTATGACAAGCCTGAAATCTCAAGTTCCATATTTTTCTAGGTAAACAAGCTTTCAGAAATCATCTCCTGTATAGAAACATTTTAAAAGGCCAAATCAAAACTAGGAAAATAAACTTGTATTAAATAATTTACTTGTAAAAAGAGGTAAACTCCTGTAGACAAAATTTGGTGTGTTATAATTTCATATCTTTTTAAATGAGTGTTGTGTTCATATCCCATCTGCACAATGTGATTTTCCAAGAAGCAATTTTATTCACATTTAAGTTTCATTCAGAGCAAGTTTTAGCCCATCTTAGAAAATTAAATTTATGGAAAACAGATGTACTCAAAGGTGTCAGGAATTATTCACCAGACTCTGCAAACAAACTAATTTAGACTCCCCAAACATCCAACTCTCAGGTCCATCTTAACATGACAACTGTAGCTTCCAAAATTCTATTCAATAAAGCCTTAGACAAGCAAAAAATAATAAATAAGGCAGTAAGGTGTAGTTTATGTGATTAGTCACAAACACTTAGACAGCTGCCTGAGATTATTGCAAACACAGTGTATACGTGAATTAAAAAAAATTGTTTAGTACTGATAAGTGTAACAATGTAACAAACCATGCAAAACGTAATTTCCTAGTAATGAAGGTTATCTAGTGTTTTAGAAGTGGTATCTTGAGCAGGAGTTATCTTGCCCTAATGCATCTCTTCAGCTTTGAGATGAGAAGCAATTCAGGCAAATTCCTAATGTTCTGCAGTTCCACAGCAGATGGGAAGGCTGTGTGAAAAACAACAGCCATTTTAACAATCATTTGCAGTTGTCTGTCTGAAATCTCTCCTAAGATATTAGCAAGCAGCAAATGAGCAAACAGCATTCAAGAAGTTCAGCTAACAAAGGTACTTTTCTCCATCCCTAAAATGGCATACCGTAATACAACGTTAGCCTACAAAGCCCACTACGCTGAAAACTAAGTGCCACATACCAAATCACAGATGCCACTCTTTGAACTTCAACCCAGATATTCAGGTTGCTCTTAAAGCACACAGCAATTGGGTGTTTCCTCAGAGTGCTACCCCTCCACCCAGGATCATAATTACATCCTATTAAAAACCAACTTTTTATGGCAATTAAGCAGTTCAGTTGTCAGAGGCACCAAAAGCCCCAGTAGCTTGTGAAAAAAGGCCTCCCTTGATCAGATTTAGATTTGCTCTTCTCTGCATCACCCAGAAAAGAAGCAGCAAACAAGAGCTTCTCTAAGCTTCACAGTAATTGATGATGCACAGAATCTGCCAGGAAACCCAGACCTATGAACACACTAACAATGAATAGGACAAGTTACCTAAATTGAAAGTTTGAAGTTTTGGCCATGGGGTTTGGGGAGTTTTTTATTTATTTTATTTTATTTTTAAAGCAGTATTCTACCTATTTCTCAACCCAGGTAATGGTCTGTACAGCAAAGATTAATTTGCCACATGTAGTCTGCATTCCCAGGATCCAACCTCCACTCTGAACAGAGGAAAGAGGCAAATTAATTAGGAATATCCTAGCTGCATCAATCCTCGTCTTCCTCGCAGTTCCTGTCAGGTAGTTCTGGAACAGTAAAGCTCTCCTCCACTTCGCCAAGGGCTGCAGAAGACTCAGTGTCCATCGCGTTCCTCCCCCAAAATTGTATATTAGTTGAAGCAAGCATTCCTCTGAACAAACAGGAAAGCTCTGGGATGCAGCCATGCCTTCCTATCATGGAGCTAAACACCCCTTGGCAACACGATTTTTCCATAAACACTGACCCTTTCAACTCTGGGGACAAACTAGGATTTCCCCTTTCAGGAGGAATCCAAAGAGGCTTTGATTGCAACTTGCAGGTTCACCCCATATACGCACAAGTTATTCTAGCAATGGTATCAAGCAAGCAAAACCCCACAACAGTGAGCATGTCTTTAGCTTAAAGCTTCCGACTTCTTCAACTCTTCCGAAAGCAGAGGTCATTTGGCAATAAATGAAAGGAACTGCAGAATCTATTCAAGAAGCGGTGTTTTTTGCCCTTCCTTTTCACAAACTTCATGCATATTTTGAATGTGAGAGAGGTGTATTCTTTGGCAGTTGCCTTCTGGACTCCCAAAGAATCGAGCAGACCATAGGACCATCTCCCTTGCTCCACCCACAAACCCTCAACTACAGAAAAAAAAAAAAAAAAAAGAAAAAAAGGGTGGGGAGGATGTAGTGATCCTATATAGTTGCCCAATGCTACCAGGGGAAGACGTATATCCTATATAGTTTGCTAAATACTATGAGGGCAACATATATACAAGACAGTTAAAAGTTAAAGAAAGCTTAAAACTAGCTGGCAGGAAGACAAACTTTCTGTACTCGCCATTGGTTTGCCTGACACCAGCTGACTGTTCCAGTAGACCTTCACACCAGCAGCAAAGCAGCTGAAATTCATCCCTGATGCAACTCCAGCGAGACTAATAGGTTTCCACACGAATGAATCAGGCCCTGTATATCTAAAACCAAACCCACTAAAGTTTCACTGAAGCGAAATTGCAGGAGTACAATCTACGGATAACAGCTGGAGAACATTAACTCTCCCCCTCCTTTCCTGGGGTTAATTTTTTTTTTTTTTTCTGTTCAGACAGGAAGCAGTCATATACCATACTGCATAATATAAGGATCCTGGGATAGAAAGACAAGTAGAAAAGGATTACAAAGAGCGCTCTAAAAGTTTTTAGCAAAGTTCCGCTACCATAACCCCTTGGAGCTGCCTCCGCGTTTTAAGCCACGCCGCTGCCCCGACATCCTGAATTGAGACAGCAGTTACCTCCCACCTATTAAAATAAACATAATTAAGGGTATTTTAAGGGTCTCAGCACAGCGGGAGCCCGAGGGATGTGTTCTGGTTCCCGGTCTGGGGC
>NW_010972764.1:4078236-4247022 GCF_000737465.1 Haliaeetus leucocephalus | reverse complement strand
CCCAGACCGGGGGGACCCCCATTGCTACCCCAGCACCCCTTTTCCGACTCACCCTCGCTGCCGTACTGCTTGCCATTGTTCGCTCCCATCCTGCCGGCTTCATGCTCACCGCCGCCTCCCTCGGCCGCCGCGCAGCATCTCTACCGCGGGCGCGGAGCCACCGCGGATGATGGAGTGGGAGCCGGGTTGTAGTAAAGCTGAGGGGGGTGGGAAAAGCCTCCAGGAGTTTTGGGGTTTTTTTCTTTTTCACGGCGACATGTCCAAAGCAAACTTGCGATTTCCTCCGCTTCTTCTCGGGTGGCCGACGCCCTCCCTTCCCCCTCAAATTAAAAAAAAAAAAAAATGGGGGGAAAAGAAACAAAAATACGATGTATCGGGACGCCTTCCCCGCCCCGGCTTCCAACCGGGGTGTCAGGGCAGGGGAGGCGGCTCCAGTTATAATCCACAAGCAGGACGGGCGGGACGGCCCCCGGGCGCCTGCTCCACCGCCCCGCGGCCGGCGCTGGGGCTGCTCCGGTCCTTCAGCGCCGTTCCGCCTTCTTCCTCCTCCTCCTCCTCACAGCCCCGCCGCTGCTGCCGCCACCGCCTCCCCCGGGAAGCCACCGCCAGCCACTTGTTGCCCGGGGAGGGATGGAGGGAGGGAGGAAGGGGAGAACGGCCGCCACCGACTTTTGTTAGCGGCAGGCGCCTCCTCCCGGCGCCCAGCGCCGAGCGATGGAGGGAGGGAGGGAGAGGAGGAGGGAACCGAGAGCCGGCCCCGGCCTTTAAAGCCACAGCGCCCGGCCCCGGGAGCTTCCCTCGCCTCCCCCGGTGTCCCGCCGCCCGCCCTTCTCCTCACAGGGCTCTGCCCCGGCCCGGCCTTTCCGCCCTTTTCTCCTCACAGGGCTCTGCCCCGGCCCGGCCTTCGCGCCCTTTTCTCCTCACAGGGCTCTGCCCCGGCCCGGCCTTTCCGCCCTTTTCTCCTCACAGGGCTCTGCCCCGGCCCCGCCGTCCTCCGGCTCCCACCTCAGCTCGCCCCCCGGCCCTACCCCGACGGGGAGGGTTTACCGGGCCCTCCCCTGGCCGCAGGGCCGAGCCCCGAAGGCGGCCGTGAAGGGGAAGGAGAGGTGGGAGGCTGTGCGGGGGAGCACCCGCGGCGGGACTGGGAGGTGTTGGGCCGGGTGTCCTGCCCAGGGTCGGGGTCCTTCGGGGCTCCCTCCAACCCCGAGCGGCTCTCGGCGGTTGTCAGAAAGTCACCGTGGGTGCGAGGAAGCCGCGCAGGCAGCCCGTGTACCTGTCCTTCCTGGCTCCTCTGGAGTTCGAGCTGTTTTCTCCTTCGCAGATATAGTCTGCCCAAAAACACTCCACGCCGGGGAATCGCCGCTGGCCTTTGTCAGCACCTCGAAGGAAAAAACCCGACTGTTTAACATCCCCAAACTAGTTCTTCGGGTATGCTATAGGGCTGGTGCTTTGAGAGGAGATGTTTCTATTTAATTTGGCTTTCTTAAAAAAAACCCAGCTGCTGCTTCTTTCACCCCAAAAGACAGACTGTTTAACTCTCAAGACCATGAGGATTGTCAGGAAATCAGAAGCAACATATCAGAAGCCCGTTCAGCAAGAACGTTAGGGCTGTTGTTACGAACCCTGATAAGGACTCGCCTACCGTTACCAATGTTGTCTAACGGGATTTTACGTACCTGGAATGGTGGACTGTGCTCAGTGGCGGAAGGGACCCCATTAATGGGCTAAGGGTCTCTCCCGAGGGCAGCTCGCCCTAACAAGAGAATTGGGAATCAAGGTTTTCACTGCCACGGGGGAGTCCACACCGCCTCTGCTCAGGGGAAGGGGCTGGATAACAAGAGATCCTGCCAAATGGGAGTGAGGGTAAACCGCGTACGTTAACAGGTTAATACCGAAACTGCCAGCCCTGAGAGGATGCTTGCCCCCAAAGGGCTACTAAAATAACAATAATAACGATGAAGTTTGCTCAAGACGTGTAACACGCACAGCCTGGGGAGAGGCGTGCCCACAGCCGCGCGTGTGTGAGGCTAGGACTCTTTAGGATTAGTCATAGAAGGGTCTTTAGAAGTTTATAGCTGTTTGCTAACATTTTGCAAATACCTACTGTTGTGGTTTATGTGTTGTTTTGCTGATACTGATCCTCAGCATACAGCTCACTGATTGCCAGGTCGTTACATGTCCTTATTAAAAAGACAAAACCGTTTTAATCCTGGTTTGAGTTAAACCGTGAGTTGAGCAGTTTTCCCTGCACCACACTATGATTTTAGGTATGAAAAAGCCTGTTTTCCTAAATATATCACAACACACACAAGACAACTACTGCATGTACAGATAATTCTGAGCAAATTACATCTTTGTCAACATATGCAAATAGCATAGGAAACTGCAGAGGCAAAAGCATCAAGGCTGACAGCACTACAGAGAAAGTTTCTAAAACCTGAAGTTTTGGGGACAGGAGGTTCAGTTAAAATGAAAAAAATATGCATTTTCATTAAGAGGTGGGCTAATTATCTGAAGCTGAAATGAGTACCAGCAGCACAGATGACTGACAAGTAATCGGGCAATGTTAATTAGGCTCTAATCCCATCAGATACAGGTCATTAATGCTTCTCCTTGTGAAAAAGTTTTGGTCCTGATTTAAGATGACCGCACATACCCATCAATTCTCAAAAATCAGTGAAGGTCTAAGAAAATATTGCCTTCTGTGGTCAGACTCATCAAATGACAATCCTAGGTTTTTTAAAAGAAATGTGAATGAGTCTAAAAATATAGTTTTCTGTAATCAAAGCTTAATTTCTAAACACTGATATTAAACAACTTCATCGTGCGCCAAGGCAGGCAGGCTCTGACACAAGTGTCTGCTTTTAACATCCTCTATTTTCTTTTTGAGAGTTACCTCTTCAGGGGGTGGGGGAGAAGCAATCTTCCTTCTGTAAAACGGCAAAAGGTTATGGTGCAAGGTTAATGTCTGCCTCGCGCTACAGGCCTACAGACTGCCAGCAAAGACATACAACCAAGTACTTTTTTTCCTGCTGTGTGGCTTGCAGGGTTTGAAAAACCCACCCCAAACACTTGCTAGGAACTCAGCTAGGGAGAGTAGGATGTTAAAGAAAAAAAACGAGGGCTTTCTACGGCCCAGCAGCCTACCTCTGTCACTCCTGCCCTCACCCCCGACTCGGCGATGGGCAGCTGTGGCTGGCATGCCCAGCCATACCGTCCTCCCCGCAGCAGGTACTGCAGGGCAATGCTGGTCCCCAGCTGTGGGAGAGCACACGCGGGCTGAAACCAACACGTGTCCCCGCTCCATGTGCAGCCCAGCTGTGCTTAATCTTCGCCTGAAATACAGTGATGGGAGTAGCCACTGCAAACGACTCCCTAGGCAAGCTCTCCGCTCCTCATGTCACGCTGTGTGCTGTGCGTCCCATGGCGGTCAACCACCCGAAAGTTTGCCTGTGTTTCTGCCTTCCAGGAAGGCCAACAATTGCACTTCTACCTCCTAGAAGGCTGTGCATCTGTTGCAGCAACCTTTCTTGCATACAAGGGAGAAATTTCTTGGACCGATTGGAAACATAATCTCACATAGACTCAAGTGCATAGCTGTATATAAATAATTTTATGGGATTCAGAAAGAACAGAGCCTCTGTGAGAAAGCTCCAAACTCAAAATCTGATGCACCGCAACTAAAATGAATCCCTTTGCTAAGGAGTATTTTTGCTCATCGAGAACAGCATAGGCTGGTGTTTTGTGAGACAGGAACTTCAGCTGTTGAGGGAGACATGTAAAGAATAAAGACATGAGACAAACAAGTTACCACTCCATCAAGTACATGGCATAAATCCCAGGCATGTTCCAACATGACCAGAATGAAAAGGAAAGGAAAAAAAAAACACCAAAAAAAAAAAGAAAAAAACCCACCCCCCCAGAAGAAAAGTCTAGAGTGGAAAGAACATCTTAGTTTAGGAGATCTGAATTCAGCTTTCAGATGAAGGACTGAATATTTCTGCTGCACACTCTTTCTAGAGGAGAATGAGATGGAGGGCACTCAGAGAAGCAGTAAAGTACCAAACTTATTTTGGTACAAAGACATAACACTCTCAGCAGAAATGTATTCGTCACAGATGATACCACTGACAATGGGCAACCGTTTTGTGCAAGGCATTTAGGACAGTCAGTCTTGGAGCTTCATAAGCCCAAAAGCGTCAACATGAACAGAGAAGTTGGGAAATGCTAGTTCAAAGAGGACCTACAAGTTTCAACTAGGACTGAGTCATCTTATAGTATTTACCAAACGCTTGGTTCATTGTGGGATTCGCTCTGGGAGTCTGGGAGGCCTATTATGCCTAGTCATATGGTTTGGGACTTTGTACCATTACAGTGCCTGTGGATGAGTCCTAAGAAGATAGTTTCTTTTAACAGTTTCAGAGATGTTTCACTCATTCTTGGTGAAGTTATGTAGTTGCCTTTTTCTTTTTTTTTCTCCTTGTCTTCCAGTTGGTCAGTACCTTATACATTGAGACTATTCAGCTTGAACTATAAACATAGTATATTTGTATATAAATACAACAGACTGGTAGGAGTCTCCTGGGGGTGACCGAGTTAAGCTGCCTGAACCACATCATGTTAATTCCTTTGTGAAACTGTTTACAATAACCCTTTAAGATATCCTAGCCTTCAAAACAGTCCAAAGAATCTGAAAGCACATCAGTTCTGCCACCTTTTCAATGATCCAAAGGAGATGAAGTGCTTTCTGTAAGGACAAGAATGACCATCGGGTTTGTTGCCTCTTAATGTAAGCAGTATGAGCCCACCTAAGAGGGAAGGAGATGGAGTACTATCAACTACTGGTTTTGCAAGACTGGGAAGGATTCATTGTGATATGAGACGTGCTTCCCTATATTGCCATTTTCCTTCTTTGTGAAGAGACATCAATGCATTTTGCTTAGCCCTGTATCCTGTCCCAGCAAGAGGAACTTGGAAATTATTAGGGCTGAGGAAGAACAAGAAATCTATGGGCCAAAATGTTTCTATTTGGATGTGTTGCTACAATCGTCCCTGGGAGTGTTTGTGTTACATCTCTATTCATTATGGGCCTCCCTCTGTGGTGCATTACATGTCTCATGATGCACCATTTTCCTATGCCATGAATAAAACCACAGCAATTTTGGAAGAAGTAGCCAAACAAAGGGTTTTGGATAAAGAAAAAATAAAAATAAAAAAAATTGAAAGCAACTGAACTATGTCCATAAGGCATCATCACAGCAATTCCAAGACTAAATATTTTGGCTCTGGAATTTTTGCCACAGTTGTTTTTGGTGGTTTTTTTTCTCCAGTTTTTGTCTAAGCTTTCCTCTTTGAAAAAATAATAAAGAAAAATCAAAAACTTCCAGCTACTTCCAACTAGCTTTATGTTGAACTTCAGTTTAAAAGCCATTTGTATCCCAGGCCCTCAAATTCCAGCAACAAAAGTAAGACTAGTTTCCTGTTTGGTGTAGGAAGCTTTGATTTTTCACACTTGAGACATTTTAAGCATTTGTTTTCACACTTTGTATTTAAATAAAATGATGAAAAAATGAGTATCCTTTTAAAGACAGCAAAAGCCAAGTAATATTTTTCTAATTAATTCTACTTTTACATCACTATGTTCATATGGCTGCATATATTTTGTGAGCGCTCCATGATAATATCTGTGTTGACTGCTTTTGGGCATTCTAAAGTGAAAAATAATCCAAAAGAAATTTGACTAATATGTTGCTGGCAACTTAAAGCAATTATCAAAAGCATATTGTTTTATTAACTACAAAATGATCCATTAATATTACCTACCTCCTAAAGGGGAAAAAAACCCCTAGATTATCATTATAGATAAAAGTTACGGCCTCATCGCTATGTGATCTGAGAGTATGTGCCATTTTATCATTAGTAGCCTTAGTATAATTATGAGTGACTTGATCTACATGGCTAAAAAGCTGCAGGATCTAAGGATAGCTTGGATGATTGTGTTTTAAGGGGTAGCTTTTAGTAGAGTCTGTTCTGCTGGCTGAGAACTCTCATAGCATCCCCTCACATGAGGTCAGGCTGCTCCAGCCAAGCAAAGGCTCTGGTCCCACAATGACTTCAATAGCTCTGGTTAAAATGCATTAAATCTAGGTGGTGCTCAAGTTTTAGGGTACTTTGGACTGTAATGAGTTTGTCTTATGATAGCTGCTGATGGGATCACAGAACAGATGAAGTACAGGCAGTTTTATCAAATAAAGATCCAATTTTATTTTAAACTTCTTTCAGAAGTTCAACTAATTCAAATCTTAAACAAAAAGATTTTAACCAACCAGAGATTTTAAGACATTTTTGCTGATCTTTTTCAGTTTTACAGGAGAAAATCCTCACTCGGACCTGATTTTTCCCTTCTTCCAACAACAAAAGCAATAAATAAAGTTCAGACTGTGTTAAAACATGTTTTATGTTACATGTAAAATCTGTTGAAAAGAACAGTATGTTTGCAAAGTCAAGCTCCTGAGTCCTAAGTGTTAGAAAACACAGGAATGAAGACTGTGGGCAACTCCAGAACCACCGCCCTGAATTCCCCTGCCTCGTCCACAACACACCTTCCAAAACAGACAAGGTTGGGGCCTACAGCCAACACTTCAAAACCACTTCATTCCCAGAAGCAGTTCGCGATTATGTAAACGATGGCATTATAATGCATAAGCATAATGGTGCCATAGTAGGACTGTAGAGGTAAAATTAATGCTGGCATTTCATCGCTTATGTCTGACCTTGCGATTTTAATGTGGGGGTTTTTGTTTCGTTTAAAAGACAGGGTTGGCCAGTGTGTTCTCCATGAACCAAGCAAAGAATGAACTTAGGAAGATACATTGCCTCATCTCATTGACTTCTATAGCAAACATTTGCAGGGTTGGAAGCCTAAGCTCTGCTAAACAGATTGCTGTTCGTTGGACTAAGAGAAGCACTGATGGCAATGGAAGATTCTCCAAGCACCGTGGTTGTGTCTACGCTGTCCTTCTTCTCGGGATCCTGCCTGCAGCACACTGTGCAGCTGGTGTGGCCAGGTTTCCTTTCTGTGAAAAACAGAGCAGAGTGAGATTTGGGCCTGGGTTGTGCGTAGTGGACACTCACACTGTGAACGCTCCCAGAACAGGGATGTAGACAAATTCTGGAAACCCCTAACTAGAAACAGCCTGCAGGAATCAACACTGGGGAAAAATAAAGCATTTTTTCAGCGATGTGTATGTTCTCCCAAGAAGCAGAAGTGCTGAGGGATCACCGGGTGCTGGACAAAGGACGCTGCATTAGACCGAGCTTCTTCTAACCATTGCACCTTGATAAGCACTGTTCCTTCTGCTTTGACCTTGGTCCACTCCCCGTACAAACACTACCACACCACATGCACGCCAACGCCTCATTTCACATCCTTTCTTCACATCTGGCTAGCTGTAGTCTCAGCTTCTCAGGCTCCATTTATCCCAGATACTTCACTCAACAAAGCTGCCTTCCACCCTTCTGGTCTTCGCTTCCTGCTTCCTTCCTGTACTGTCTTCCCTCCCAAGGCGGTAACCAGTAACCTCTTGCATTTCCACAGAATTTTCCTCCTCAGCACTAATCTCCACTAACTTCCCTCTATATTCAAGTCTTCATCTGTGTTGCCTGAACCAACTTTCTTCTGGTCTCTCACCACTGCTGCCACCAGTTCCATTCTTCTGCCTCAGACTGATGTTAATGCAAAACATCCTAAGAAAACTCACAGACAGTGGCTCTTGAATTGTTCAACCCCAATGGGCTCCCTCCCAGTTCTTTCTTCCTTTTATAAGGAGAGGCAGCACAATTCAGCCACATGAAGTGAAGTTTCACCAAGTTTCTATCAGAAAGTTTTGCTGTATTTCAGAGCTTTCTTAGACATCACACCTGAGTTGTCCAGGCTGCAGCCAGAATGCCTCATTTTCCCTTGGTGGTGTCACTCCCTGCACAGCCAGCCTGGACTTCCTTCAGATCCTGGCTTGACTTTCCCCGGTTTTCAGTGAAGAATTCACGAATAGCTCTGCATGAGGCATACTGGGGGGGAAAAAAAGTCTCTTTGATGCCCCCAGATCTCCTCACAGGCCTGGCAGAATCATACCTTGCCCAGTTACTGGGTGACCCGACTCACAGATGGAGCTGAACTAGGTTTCCTCTGAGGCAGCTTGCACCCACTGAGAGCAAGCTATGTGCCTTCTCCTAAAGGTAAAGCCAACAAATGGTGCCTCTGTTGTCAGTAATGCTAATGCCACTCTACCACCACGTCCTGCACTCTTAACCAAGAACCAGAACTTGGTTTGTAAGCAGCAGTCTGGTACGCTGAGAAAAAAGGGTGCTTGAAGAAGCGTGCACAAGAAGCTCCTTCAATACTGTAAGCTGGGCTACTTGTGCTACAGTGCAGGAAAAGTGTGTGTCTATGTCACATCAGCATTTACGTGTTGAAACACAGCTAAGGTGTGAACACCAGGCATGAACCCAGAGAGGACACTGATGGCAGCTGTCCCGATGCAAAGGAACAGTTCAAACGTCAGCCCATGAAAAGCACGTATACTTCCCCTTGCACAATAGGACAGTCTTGTTTGCATGCTCTGCTAGGAGGTTTTCCATGTAATAACAGAGCAAGTTTTCTCTGCCTATGGCAAATGTTCCAGTGGAGTGATTCTAGCACGCAGTGCATCAGGTTCAGTGAAAAGGCCCCCTGCCTCCTCCAGTTAATTAAATCAGTCAATTGCTTCTGGGAAACAAAGTGTCATTGCTTCATTTCTAACATTCAGATCTATTATTCAAAATATTTTTGCTCATACATATTAAATCACTTGCACATGTCCTTCATAGTTAAGAAAAATACTATAGGGATCTTATTACAAAGTGAGCCAACAGCTGAAGCATTACTTTTTCAATTTGATCTTCATTGATACTTCTGTTTTGTGAGACTGCCCTTCACCATACAACGTGCCCCTCACCGATAGCTCCAGGAGGAGTCTGCCCATTTCATTACCGCAAAACTTGGCACAAAGAGACATCTGACGACAGCGCAAAGAGTGCAACAGACAAGGGTAGATCCTTTCTTCAGGATCTGATAGAAAGAAATGAAGAGGAGGCCTTCAGATCAACTGGCAGATTACAGGAGCTGGGATCAAGTACCTAACTCATTCCTTTCCCTTGGACAGAAGATCAAATAGATCAAGCAGATGGTGATAGCTATCAGTACAGGAGTGGGTGACATAAAACGTTAGATCCCATATTGAAATATTGTCTATTACTAAGGCTCTGGATATTTTCTCTTTAGATGTTTGGTTTTTTTTTCCCCACCCCACTGCTTTCTCTTTATATGTCAAAATCTAATATTATACTGCTTAAAGAAATATCAAAATTGATAGCTTAAATTAAGACTGTCTGCTTTCAAAGCTGACGTCTTCCAACTGCCATAGAAACTGCCATGAACAGTTTAAAAGCCTTTAACAGGTTTCTTCTGGTAGACTTTACTCTGTCAGTACTTGATTTTTATCATCCCAAGTTGTGTGTCCTCATATGTCAGAAGTCACTGCTTTGTAGCCAAAATGGCTTAAAACCAGAGTGCTACTCCTCAGCCACGTCTGCTTGAGGTGCCAGGTATTCACTTAAACCATCAATAAATGCAGGTTTGTGTTAGCACACTGGAATGATGGGCATCTGGGCAAAAAAATCCTTCTGCTTCACACCAAGTTCACGGGCAACAGATGTACATTACAAACAGGTGGACAGTGGGATATTAAACTCCCACAGCCCTTTGTTGGAGGAACATGAGCTGGACTCCTAATGTAAAGCAGTTTCTAGGAGAAGCAGTGGACTTCAGCTTTCTCCTTCAGGTCATAATACTGCAAGATACTTAAGATACACATCACAAGAGCAAGTCTCAAAATGCAAGCTTATGATGCCTTTAAAGTAGCTATTCTCACCAGAACCAGTGGACCATCAAGGCATTAGCAGCTAAATGTGGTCTACTCCAACACGGAGCACCTGGGACTGAGCCATTGGTCAAGGCTCAGAGATCTTCCAGACTCCGACAGCCTTGTCAGGTCAGTCCATTGCTCCATGAAGCTGCAAGAAGCTGCTACAAAGCTCTGTTGCAGGGCTACCACATCTTTGGGAGCACCTCCTTGTGCAGGTCGAGGATTTTCCTCACATCTCTTCCAGTCTCAAACTGTCACTGTCAACAAAGGTTTGGGGGTGCCTACAAAAAACCACTCCTAGTACCCTGATTGCTAGCCATATTCATGAACACCTGGACAGCTGGCACCATAATCCTTGGTGTTTTCAAGGGACACCTCCCAGGAGATGCTGTTTATGAAGACAGGCTGCTTGTACTGATTGTGGATTATCTCTCCCACATGTTCAACAGAGACACTAGCCCTGCTCAAGCAGGGTATTATTCATTTCTCCATGTTCTTCACAATTCCTATTTCTTCCTTCCTGCCCTCTTTCCCAACAAGTCTTAATTTCCAAGTTAAACACAGTGGGTTAATGTAGTCATTATTATAAATCCTTGATTTTGTAACCTGCTAATCTTAAAATTTCTCAGATGTTGCATTAGTCTGCAATCACTGGTAGATTGGCTATGGAGGACACATCAACAGTTCTTTTAAGTCACTTTTTTCTAATATGATTGCTAAAAAGAGAGGAAGATTGGACTTACCAGTCATAGAAAAATTACTTCATACGAGCAGCTTTGAATCCTGTACCACATAAAATGATATACACAGTTTATGTGCTCCACTTATGAGGTACCAGGATGCTCAGAGTTGATAACAATCCATATGCTGCCTCTCTAAAGGACTCAAAACCCCACTTCAGGGCCAATGTACTCTATAGTCAACAACACTACTGACCAGTAGAGAGGTCACTCCAGACTATTCTGGATCAGTGAGGACACAGTTTACACAGCTGTTTGCAAGAATAGCTTAGTTGGTTCAAGTTCTTGCCTAGCAAACAGGAGAAGTCAAGTTCAAATCCCAGAGGTACCTCCCACTTAAGTTTTAGCCTCAGCACCTCACAGCCACAGAATATCTAGATTTTTACAGCAGGGGAGACACCATATTCAAGGAAACAGTTTACCAAGGTGTTGGAACACATCTGAGATTTCCCTAAATGTGCAAAACTGGACTGCATAGTTTGTAGTAGTGGGGAAGATGTGTTCACACTCATCCCCAAGTAAGAAAATAAACGAAATAACCAGCCTTATGACAGCTTGGCAGACCTAAGCGGCTTTATTTTATTTATCTGAACTAAAATGTAGAAAGATGTTTATGTTACCAAGTGCTTGTGCCAGTCACCTACCATAGGTGTATTCACACCCTCAGTGTTACTGTTGGAAGGGATCATGGGTAGTCTCCTCAAGGTACTTTAGTTTAAAGTCAGCAAGGGGAGCTTAACGGCCCACAAAGGTACCCTAACGTACACCCCAGGCTTTGCCTGAGACCAACTACAGAGCACACACACAAACCCTTCCCTGTCTGCAGCTGCTTACGCAGTTTTCTAGTGCAGCTCCTAACAGTGGAGATTGGTGTAATTCAATCATTCCCAATCTTACCTGTACTGGAAAGCCAAGTTACAAATGAAAAATCTCTCCCAAAGTTCCCAGATGTTCCTGTCCCCATGCTTACCTACCTGTAATGAAAGGAAAGGGGTTACCGGAGCCATGCAAGAGTCTAAGCTGAGAACTCACACTGTGTGATAGACAAGGAAGATGAGGGAAAACCAGTCTCCTGTTCTCTTGTTTATGTGGTGTGCTTTTCCTCTTCTTCCCGTATGACAGCTTTTTCCAGCCAGGCTTTCCTTGCAGTAAAAGGCCTAAGAAGGACCAGCCACATCTGGTTTTACCCCAAGTGGGTCAATGGTTGACAATACCTTCATGCCACATTTTTCTTCCTATACTATGATTTCTGTTCAAAATTACCAGCAGTCTTCAACACAAAGACAGCCTTATATGTATACTCATGCCATTTTCTGCCTGGTATACATTTGGTTTAGGACAGGGATTCTTCAACTTTTCATTGTATGGATCATCTTTCAATATGGGTTGTCTGTCATCTCCTACTCCTTTGCAGCAGCTAAATCAACTGCTTAATCAAGGGTAAACAGTTCACGCTGGTAGCTTTTCCCGTGGACACTTTTGCTTTTATTATGGTAAAGCCTGGTAACAAACACACATTGTGTGTGGTACAAGCCTGGACACTAGGCCATGGCCTGACCTTCATCTCTGAAGGTCTCTGTAGTCCATGCAGTTCTCCCTGTGATGGCTCCACACTTCATCATTTGCCCAGTGGGGCATATTTAGGCTGATGGCCAGAATTCAACTTGGTAGGGCAAACATATAGTGCACACTGAATCAAATGCCAGTGAACATGCTGAATCATCAAACACCATCAGCTTTAAAACATATTTTTTCTGAAAGTTTTCTACCATCAAGAAGGCTAAACAGTATCTAAAGTGGCATTTTCTAAAAGAGAGGCTTCTGTGACTGTTGTCCTTTTACTGCCCCTTTCATTGACAGGGATCAAGTTAAAGAGTCTGAGGAACTTGAGGCATTTCTAAATCCATTTCTTGGCATTTATGAACTCTGGTGACCGGGCTCAGAATGGTTCATTATAATGAATAAATTAATGAATAATTCAGAACCACTCATGGAAGCCACCCTCAGCAATTTTCCTTCACATCCCACGTACTAAGCAGTGAAGACAGCTACAATGGTTGGCTTTATCAGGACGTTAAAGCTGTTACAAGAGTTTAAAAGATAAGAATAGCAGCACACGCAATTTCAAGTAGAAGTTACATTATACATGGTGATATCAAGCCAATGTTCGCATGAAAGCATTCATTTAGTGAGCTTAATGAGGGCAATTTGTCAACAATTTCACACACCATTTGCCTAGAATTCTCCAGTGCAGCATTTCACTGCGTGCTCCTCCCCCCCCAAATAAACTGCATGTTGTATACAGTTTTGCCTATCATTAATCATCTTTTCAGCACCACAAGTTCAATGCTGCTTTCCCAGTAGGAGATTGAGGGAGCAACCTAGCCAAAGAGGGAAAATTCATGGGAAAAGAAGAATATAAATGTTCACTTAAACAACAACAAAAAAAAAGACAAGAGCAAAACCCCCAAACCCTGGTAGGACCGTCCCCTTCTGCCCACAGTAACTGCTTCTAACAGCAGCTTCTTGAGCTCTACTTTTTCTATGAGTTGAGCATACAACTACAGAATCCAAATGGTGCTTCTTTCAGCCTAAAAGTTCAAAGCAGAGGCTAAGACCATCAGTCAGTTTAAAATAAAATAAAAAATTTTAAAAAAGGCAAACCACTCCCCCTCCCATACTGTCCCCAGCTTCTGGAACTGTTGCGTTTTTGTTTTTCAACTAAGTTCAGGTCAGAGATGACTCTTTCAAAAAAAAAACCAAACCCCGTGTATTTATTGAAACTGTATCTGCAACAGGCTTGACTTAATAAATAACTAACTTAAGAAGCCATTACTGTTGATTGTCAGCATTTTTCTGCTAACCAAGATGCCTGAGGGAAAAGCAGATGGAAAGTAATTAATAAGACCAAGAGTGAGGTTTGCTGGATGTAACTGATACTGTTGGTAAATCTGGGACTCATAAATGATTCTCCTCAATGAAGGAAGAGAGACAGATGTTTCTGCTATTTCAGCAAGGAACTAGGAGAGAGCAAGTAAAAATGAAAATAAAAATTAATAATAACAGTGAGCCCATAAATAAGCAAAGCAACTAGTGTCACATGCTTCCGTCTTTTCTCTGACACTCCTGATAAGTTTGAAGAATTTGAGGCGTGGAGAGAAGTAATCCTCTGACATGATCTTATGAAAATAATTCAATATGCCAACAACTATAACTTACTGCATCTTATGTGGAATTGTGCAAAAGGAATATGGGCAAAAGAAAGCATTACGTTTGCTTCTGGTATTTTAACTTTTAAAGAAGTGTTGGATGAATTGCCATTTCTGCAATACGTTGTATCTTATGCTTAAACAAAATTGAAAAACTGAAATGAAGTAAAACAAAAAGGGAAATAGGTGGAGCTATATGTTTACCCTCAACATAGGATCCCTTCCTATGAGGGAAAGGCATTTAGGAAGGCTGTAAGAAGGAGGTGGGGGACAGGGGGAGCTGTACCGAGCATGTCTGAAGGGGCAAGGCATGACTCAAGCTACAAAGCATTTCCACGAGACAAAGTGCTGCTGTCATCTGTATTGGCAGCATTTGCAACCCAGCAGTGCTCTGTTTCACTAACTATGCTCTCTCCTGCCAAAGGCATCTGAAAGGAGGACGTTGCTTTCCGAGGTGCAGCAAATCAAGATTTTACTCTTTTGGCCCTTGGCAATTATCAACAGTTAAATGAAATGTGGGTTTGTGTACGTCCATAAGTATATCTGTATGTATATGACAAATACAAAACCACTTACTCCTTCCAGAATTTTTCAGTATCTGTTTAAAGGTGTTTTCCTCTGAATGCTTAAACCCTCCCCAACTTTCAAAACTTTAAAAAATACTTTAAAAAATTTTCCCCAAATATATGATACTGCACCTGAAGGAATTAAGCTGTTCCATCTCAGCTCCTGTTAACCTCCAGGCTTCTGAGAGATTTTCTTCTATAGGGAAAAAAGATAAATCCACACTGAAAGATCAGGGATACTTTTTATGCTTTTGTTGACTGCTTCTTGAAAACTGCTAAAGAGCTGTCAATGATTGGGGAAAAAAAAAAAAAAAAAAAAAAAAAAAAAGAATAGCCTGCCTCCCTGAACCTGAGTATGAACCTGTTCAGATTAGTCAAATAAAGGCTATTACAGAAAATATACAAATGTTGAGGTTTTTTTCTATTACCATCAAGATTTAACCTCTTTTCTGGCTGCAGTAATACCCGGTGAGCTACCATCACCACTGTCAAATTCAATAAAGTAATTATTTAGGAGCTCCAGATCTGAGCTTTGAAAATGCACCTCTGACCATAGTTTACAGTATGGTTAGAGTCAGAAAGGTACTGTAAAAATGACATGAAGACAATGTAATATTGACAGCCACAGAAAATTCAATTTGCTCAATTAACAAGGTCAAAAGCTTTTTCCTTTTCTTTCACTCCCATGCCACAAAATTCAGCATGGCTGAAGTGCTGCAGAGTGCATGTCTATGTCAACAGGCACTACAGGGGAAGAAAGACTGACTTAACATTTTGCACATAAAGTCATTCTGTGAACGTTCAAGAGCCACCTGGAAAACTCTGGAAGCCTTGGGCTTATACTGGCCTTTTATCAGCAGAAACCTCTGTGCGCTCAAATCCTTTGGAAAGGAGGATCTGGGAGAGCCACGGGAACTTCCAGCGGCTGCTCCACCATTAGCTTCTCCTGCTGCAGACTGAGAACACTGAGGGCAGTGGCAGAGGCAGAGTCTCCATAGGACTGATTTCACTTACAGGAGAGAGACCAAGGGTATGCCTGTATGGAGGATAATCCTCAACCCGTATTGTGAACAACGGATCAAACACTTCCCATTCAAAAAGTATAGATATACTGGGAGGAGTACTCTTCACAGTTTCTTCCCTATTATATAGCTGCTCCTACACCACCCATCTTCCTGCAGAAGGATGCGATCCTGACCTGAATTAGGTCTAGGCACACGTAACACTTGTTGCTTGAATACTAAACCCCACACATCTAAAGAGATTAAGATGGGAGCACATTAGTTTTAGTTAATACTTTGACTAGTTTTGTTACTACATGGTGAAATATGGGCACCATCCTAAGGATACACCACAGGGAAGAAAGTGGATAAAAGGCTATAAGGATGCTTTTACCTCTGTGCAGTCCCACTGGTAGCCAGCAGAAAGTGCAGATATGTGCAAATGGAGAGGCAGAAGGGAAACTCCACCCACAGCTCCACACGCTTCAAAGCTATTATTTTGACGTGACCAAGGTGCAGGAACCAAAACTTTCTAGAAAGAAAATCAGAAAGGCAGGCTCAAGAGTCCCTCTCATGAAAAATCACACTACACCTCATGTCAGTTTGGTGGAACTTGCTACCACAGGAGATCATGGAGACAGACACCATCGGCGGATTCAGGAAGGATTGCATAAATTTATGGACAGTTGGTCCATAAACAGAAAGGGAACAAGAGGGAATGCACCCTGTAACATCCCTAATCTAACAGTGGTGGATCTGGTGCAACGCAATGGGAATGGCCCAGAGGAAATGACTAAGCTTGCACGGTCTCACTAAATAGCAATTATAGTTATCCGTGCTGCTGAAGAGAAAGTGTACTGGGCAAGATGGCTGGTCTGATTTTGTAGACCATTTAGAGAATTTATGTCCTTCTTCACAGGCAGTTAAAATCTGTCCTGCTTGCAACTGCACCATCAGGAATCTACATGACATTCAGCAGACATGCCTCAAAACTACTGAAGTATGCCATCATGTTTTCTGTACTGGATAGAGCTGGGTTAACATTGATATATTATGGGCAGCCCTACAGTTATTTCATTATTTCAGAAGTCTGAAGAAAACCAGCATTGTAGTTTTGTGTTCTTTTTATCCACGCTCCTGCCTGCAATGATGATGGTGTCAGGCACCAGTCTCCTGCTTACATCTAGCATCTCAGCCCTGTCTACCCCCACATTGCTGTTCCCTAATGCATACTTGTGACAAACTTGGAACAACATCTGACCTTCGAGTCCTCTATCCACTTCCCTGCTGCCTGCCAACAAATTCTGGCTAACACTTAAAGAAGATATCTCACCACTGACCTGGCACCCTGAGTTATCAGCCTACAGTGAGGCCCCTGCAGTTTAGTAAAACAGTGCCCCAAATACCCCAGGACTCCTAACCCTGCACGCTCGCACCCCCATGTTTGTCGGAACAGTGCAACTCAGCTTTATTATTGCATCATTATTAATTTGAAGTATGTGCGCTCTTTTGCCTTGATAAATAAAAGAACAAGTCTGAATTCAAACGGCTAGAAAAGGGCAAGGGAATATAAAAAAATCAGGCTTAACAGTCAAGAGCTCTTTGTAAGTGCTTCATTATTTCTGATGGGTTGGTGGAGGTGAAGTGACTGGCCTATCTCAGGACTGGCATGCCCTGAAAAGCTACACCTACACTTAGAGACACATTTCTTCTTATTCAGGGTGGCTGTCCCTGCTTTAAGCCTTTCTGAAGATGTTGCTAAAACTTTGCTAATTGTATATCTTTAGATAAGACATTTATAAAATTCCTGTAAAATTTAGAAATGCTCACAAAAAAACAGCCTGGCACTGATAACAAATTACAGTAGGACTCAGTGCTTAAGCAGATACCATTGCTTTTAGGCTATGACACTACAAGGTTTGGGGAAAAAAAAAAACCCATGCTACATTATTCAGGTACAGCAAAAGAGAAACATAAGTTGTCTTCCAACAGAAATCTCAAGGCTAGTAAGAGTCTCAGAAGGTCAGCTGGGAAAGGCAGGGATTACCTAAACTGTTCCTGGCCCATGCTTATCTAATCCAGTTGCAAAGACTTTTGGTGATGAAGACAACTTCTCCAGTACTTCCATATGCTTGCCGTGAGAAACTTTTTCCTAATATCAAACTTGAATCTTCCTTGCTGCACCTCACCAGATTTTGCTCCACCCACCACGGACATGAAGTGCTTACATATGTAAGCACCGTTATCATACTTCCCCCCTCAGTCTTCCCATCTCTGAAATGAAGAAAACCCACTTCATTATGTCCTTCCTTGAGAAAAATGTTAAGAGCCCTGATCATCCTCATGAGTGGTCTTGGATTTTGTCTCCTTAGTCTGTAAGCGTCTCTAAGTGCAGCACCCAGAACCAGGCATAATATGCAAGTTAAAACCTTACCAGAACGTGACTGTCCCACACAGCGCTGGGGGCTACTTCACACGCAGCCACCGCTCCATTTCTCCCTCGGACTGCGGGCTTTGCCTTTTATGCAGCAGCTCGATATTGTTGATTTATATTCACCTTTTGACCCATCTCTAGGCTCTGCGTACAGGCACAGGCAGCTGTATTCTCTTGCCAGTTTGCATTGCTATAGCCTTGGTGGAAGTGATAAATAGACTGCTGTAGATTTATAGTCAGTTAGCAGATGAGTCAAAATTGCATGCACTTCACTTTTATTTCTTCTTTATCAACAGACTTAAACTCCACAGGGTGTGTAAAGTCCACAAACTTTTCTTTCCTTCTTGGACTTCAGTAAAAGTGCAGGTCAGGCAGTGGGGGTCCTTTGTACAGGACAATGCTTATCCCTCCATGTGCTCGTACTCAAAAAAACAGTTTGCATGCCCTCAAGAGTATACAGTTCATACGTGACTACCTCTTTCTTATTTGGAAACGCTCGGCAGTCTTAGATTTCATGAGGAGTTCAGCTACTCAAGACCAAATGGTGATTTCAGTTACATAAGCAAATTGGTCACATCAAGCAACATGCAGTAGAAGGAGACTCAAGACTGGAAAGAAAAGTTGGTCTATCTCATACTAAGTGACTTCAGCTTAGCATGCTTGAAGTTTATATTCCCAAATCCAGCAATTAGCACAATAAAGGCACTGGGACGGCAAAGTTTCTTGGAAACTACTGACAACTGTTTGGCAGGTAGGAATTAGCATGGAAGAAATGGTTTTAAGAAGCTCAGAAAACACTCTCAGAGTAAAAAAATACAAAAAAAAAAAAAAAGAAAGAAAAGAAAGGAAAAGAAGAAAATAATCCAAGTAAGGATACCTGAAAAAAGTGATACTATAAAAACCACGAGGACTGTTTTTTAAATTATTCTTTGGATAGTTAAGATACTATTTCTTGTAATACATGAACAGAAAAACCTGAACTGTTCACAATATTCTACACTCTATGAAAACAGGAAAAGGAAAAAGTAAAAATATTCTTCAGCTGGAAAAGAAAAGCTGCAACAATCTTTACCAAAATACAAAATAGCTACTTTAAAATTACAGTGGTTGTTCACTGCCAATTTTAAAGTTACAGAAAAAAGGTTTCTTACGTATTTTTGGATTAAACTTTTCCACTATGGTAAATCTGTAAAAAGTAAGATATTAATAGGATTCCTTATAAGAAAAAAAACAACAAACATGTTAATTGTTAGAAGGCTTTTTTTTTTTTCAAAATATGAAAATCAGAAACTTGCTTAGAGCCAATTTTAACAAGTAAAAATCCTTAAGAAGCTCAATTCTACCTGCTTGCCAATTTAATTTCTTACTGATGAGTACTAGAGTAAAAAAGCACCTCTAAAAAAGCCAAATAAAATTAGAATTTATTCTAATTGAAGCTAGTGTCACATTTAGTCACCTCCATTAGGCTGAACACCCGTGAGGTTTTTGGCCTGCAAGCAAGCACAGCTTAAGCTAGCCCTGCAAGCATAGTTGCTGACATCCACCACCCATGCAGGCCGAGTTACTCATGAGGTCATTCTCATCCCACTAAAATATTACTCTGCTACGACCTGCGGCAATGCAGGAGCTGCTTTACAAAAAGGTAAACCCTCCATACAGTGGAGTTAGGCAGACAAGAGAGCAGGAACAGCATCAGACTTCAGCTGATGTCATCCCTGTTCATGAGTTGGTGCCTCTAACCAAAGCCTGCACGAGTCCATCGTGCCCAGAAGCAAGCAGACCATGGTGCAGTACTTGGTCTTGTGGAGGGAATGCAAGTCGAGAGCGTTGCAGGAAGAATGGGCGGTTTATTTGCATTTTGGTGAAGCTAAGCTTCCCTCTGCAGTGATGTCCTTATGAATTATTTTAGACCTAGCTGCCTGCTCTCCATTTTCAGCCTTCTCTTACCCTTCACTTTTTTTCAGAGGAGTAAATGGTGGAGTCCATATGAACAGAAGAGAAGGAAAAAGGCAGAAACAAGATGCACTGGTGACTAACCAAGTGAGCAAGAGCATGTTTGCTTTTATTATTTTAAATAAACTTGTTAAAAAATACATAACCCCAAAATACCCACATCAATATAAATGATTTACAGGAAGCCTTTAACTACTGGACCAACAGCCCACAGAAACAGTTGTTACAAAAAATGTTATTCCTTGCACAGCTATTACTATTCTTACATCAGGGAAGAAGGGCATTCACTCTTTTATTCAAGGAAATTTGCTCTTAATGCTTTTTTTTTCCCCTGAGAAAACTGTTTGCTGGAGATATTGAATCTTTTGCTTGATTGAAAATTACCTTAGTATTGTCTCTCCTAAGAGCTTGCAATTTAAACTGCTCTGGACAACTGGCCTAGTGGAAGGCTGTGCTGGCTCTCAGCATCCATTTCAACACAGAGTTTAATTATGGAAAGCATGTTTAATGGACGAAGTCAAGTTGTGTGAGTAAGTGTTCTCTGAGCGTTAGGTGAAGAGGATCTCAGGGTAGAACTATCTCAGCCAAACTTTAATCTTCATCCATCTTATTGCCACAGAACTAAATGCAACCACATATATCATCAGAAACCTTTCCCTCTATTAAAAACTAGACACCAGGCATTGATTCATTGGGCTATACTGACTCAGTGATGGAAGTGTCAGCAATATGTCTCAGAAAAGGAGCCAAAAGCATGAGGAATAGTTCAACTTATGGGGTGCTGCTGTTAGAAATCTAAGAATTTATGTAAATCAACCCCAGACTTCACTGTGCGGGGAGAGAGGGGAACTTGAACATCACCATGCAAAATGATGTGGTCCTACCACATACTCGAGCTTGTTCAGTTTACTGTAATACCCAATCTGCCAATATTAATTTCTTAATGAAAAACTTACATCTGGGAAACTACATCACCATCAAAGTGACAAAACCCACATCCTGCTTAAATTTCATTCACTTGAATGACATTTCCATGGAAAATCGCTGCAAAAAGAACCAGAGCTACAACAGAAGCAGACAAGGAAAGAGCACTATGTTTATTAAAACTAAAAGCATGTCTTTCTTCAAAGCAGCCAGACAAACATCTTCACTAGGATCTACTAATTTAAAAAAAAAAAAAAAAAAAAAAAAAAAAAACCAAGAAAACCAAAACCAAAAAATACCCCCAACCCCCCCCCCAACAGAATCACACAGAATCACTGAGGTTTTCTGTTGAAAATAGAAACCACATTTCTATCGAATACCTCTGATAAAGAAACAGGTCTTTCTGTAGTAGGAGTGAAACAGTTAAATTCTAGATTTCCTAAATACTCCCACCTTTCTCTGCAGCTGAAGCTGTCTGCACATAATTTGAGAAAGTTGAATTAAAGGAAAAGAATACTGTATACATAACACGTTAAACTATGAGTATGAAAAGAATGTATGTGAAAATCCTGCATATTTTCTGTTTGCCTTTAATTAGAGATGGATTCCTGATCTTGATTATCCTAAGCAGAAAATCAAGACCAGTCCCTGAAACCAGTCTTCCCTTTGTGGGCCTCCTCTTGATTTATGTAGGGCTTTAAACAACACAAAAAACCCCCAGAGCTGGGGTTACTGTTCTTTCATATTAGTTGCTTTTTTTGAGGCTGCAGATGGGCCTGTGTTTAAGGATATTTGTTTCTTGTTGCGCCTTACAGTACAAGAAAACAGAGAGCTGAGAAAAAGCACTACTGAAAGAGATACACTTTCAAAATCATATTTTGCTAATCATTTTAATTATCTTTTGACTAATGGTCCACCCATTTTAAGATGCCCTTCACGGCAATTCCTCCTGTTGGTTTGGATACTACCATGCCACTTTTAAGCAAATCGAATTTGTTGCAGAGTATTTTGTGATAACTGGCCTTGGCTCATTCAAAACTGAAAATAGCACCCAGATACCTTGAATGCATCATTTGACCTGATGAGGCTTCAGTCACTTTGCCACAGGAACCGAGGCAATGATATTTTGGGAGAAGCTGCATTTGCAGCTGTGGCACACACTCAGTAATATGACAAAGTCAGACTTCTGAAGTAGGTTGCCTGTGTGGTTCACAGCTGGCGGGAGGGGGATAAGGAAGAAGGTAAAATGGGAAAGGGAAAATTACAATGCTAGGAATAAATGGCATTAACATGGTGAATTAAGGGGTTTACTATCACACATTTTAGCTGCATGTTCTCTTCTTGTGTGCACAGGGAAATATTTGAGACCTACAGCTCCTCCATAAAACTTCAATGGATTTAGAGTCCTCTTTCTGCCCTGTGGGTACATAGAGGAAGACAAGGAGGCTGAAGCCACTCTGTTCCTATGACACTCTTAGGTAAAGCAACCACTGTGCCTACCCTTAGGAGGAGGGAGAGACTGGCTGATCTCAGATGAGCTGCAATACAAAATTACACTGTCATCCAGCCCACCGGAGGGAATGCTGCACGGAAAATGTTGACCCAAGGGCAGAGGGAAGGGGATGTGGCCAAAGCAGGAAACTCAGATCAAGTCAAGACAGAGCAGGGGCCTGTTTCGGTGCATATCAGGGACCACATTGCCATGAGGGATGCAAAGATCCAGCAAGTTGCTAAACCAGATGTACATGTGGGGTTACAAAAGCCATTACACAAAATAAGCAAGTCACAATTGTTTTCCAAAATGAGTGAAAATAGCAGGTCAGTATAAGATGAAATGCCTACACCCTGGTCAAATTCTCATTAGCTGAATAGAGAAAAATAGAAAACCTGGTTTGCATTTATGTTTTCTCCTAAAGCCATAGACTAACATATCACTTTATGGCACTGACAATTTCTGAAGTTATCCTGAGATCAGCCATTATATCTCGTCTTTGTTTTACAACTTTTTCATCTGTTTCACATTTCTCGCCTCTTTTACATGGTACTTTTAACAGAAACCTGACCACCATAACTATAGTACTGTATCGTACAGCTAGCTTGGAGGATATTTACGGCTCATCAGTGAGAACATATGAGGAACACAAGTCTTAGCAGACTGATAGAGTCTTTGTCATGGCAGATTTCACTCTGCGCAGCAAGAGCATGTGCACAGACGTGCTATACGAGAGGTCTGTATCATTGCCAGCAGAGCAGACTCTCCTCGGCTCAGCTGGCCATCGGTCCCACATTTGCCATTCTGAGGGGTCACTATGGGTGGTTTCTTCCAGAGCTCCACACATATCTTGAGCCCAGCACTCAGATGTAGTTCCTGCACTCCTAAAAATTTTGTGAAGTTGTTCCCTTAATTTCATTTCAAAGACCTGCAGGATGGATTACTTAGCCACTAAAGAAACTTAACCAAATAATTCTGCATACAGATAACCTTTCATCAGGGTTTTTTTTATTTGAAAGTTACCTGCAGATGCAAATGCTTTTATTAAGACTGTATTTCTGTAGATCTTTAACGCTGAAACACCAGATTCTCCATCAATTACCTTGAATGAGGTAACTAGTACGATTAATCAGGTCTAGGTTAATTCAATAACCTTGTATAGGCAAGCAACTGAACGCTTATACTGTCTGTGACTTCCTGACATACGTACTACTTAGTCACTTTGCAATATGGCTGTGTGAAATAGTTTGTATATGATTGACATTGGTGCATGGGTCTTCAGGGATGGCAGAACAATGTTTTACATGATGACTGATGAAAAGAAAGGGAAAAGATTTTTTTGGAAAGCAGTACTGTGCAAGGGGAAAATAACAAAAGTACATTGGAAAGGGGAAGGCACCAGTCATAATATTCTTGCAAAGTAAAGTTACTATAATCATTATGAAATTTAAGTATGAAAGCTGTAAACTATGCCTGACTCCTCTCATGGGCTTACAAGTCCACACCACAGAGCAGAAGGCACAGGAGAGTGAAGAAGCACTGCAGAACTGCATCACAACTTGTATCATCCTGGAACCATTCCAGGTCAGGCTGGACAGGACTCTGAGCAACCTGATCTAGCTGAAGATGTCCCTGCTCATTGTAGGGGGGTTGGACCTTTAAAGGTCCCTTCCAATCCCAAACAATCTGTAATTCTATCACAGGTCTCAGGGACACAGCATGATCTCAGTAATGGATAAATGTGAGTTTTCTAATTGTATTGTGTTTCTCTTCCATGAAAAGAAATAAATCATCTCTAAGAAATGCCAATGTCATGGATTCTTATTAAGGCAAAGTTTAAATTACCAAGCGGTGTTCTGCACTCTTGAAGCATTATTGAGGCAAATGGTCTCAAAACTCAAATCATCTTCTTTGACTGATTCCTGTAATGCATATACTTGCTTATCGGCTTTTGAAATCACATTGAAATTAACTACATTCACTGTGCTATAACAAATGCCCGAAAAAGCTAGATCCTCTGAATTGTATAGCTTTACTCTTAGGGATGTCTTGCTTAATTTAACATCCTGTATTCTCTTACCCAACATTAAACTCCCAAACTCATTTCTCTACTAACAATCTCCATAGTAAAATAACTTCATGCAATACTACTGGCATTGTAAAGCAGATGATCTCAAGAGGCAACACACAGATCTGTCCTTTGAGGTACATAGGAGCTAGACAGAAAGGTTCCCCTGAAAAAGGGATGGAGGACACAAAACAACTTTATACCAAACTCAGAACAGGTCCAAGATGTTCAACTTCATCTTTGCATCACCCAGTGCAGGCAGACTTTGTATTCCTTTTGTTGCCAGCTCAAATAGGCAGGATGGGAGAGAATGGAGAAAAGAAATATGGAGCCACATCATTGCTGTGGTAACTTACCTTTGTTTTTCAAAACCCGAAATTGGGTTTTTACCTTGGTCCTGTGTTCCAGAGGCCATTAGGTGTTACTAAGAAACCCTATCTCAGAACGGTCAGTGGCAAAGTCCATTTTAATACTTAGAAAAAAATGTTTAAAATCTGTCTAGAAGAGAAACACTTTCCTATGAAAAATTAATAGGATTTATATTTACCTAGATGCTTTACTTTGGAGCAGGAGCACTAGAGATCAAAAGAAGCATTAAGAGAAATTCTCATCAGAGATTGTTTGGGATCATCTAACTTTTGCTTTGCCTCTAATTACTGAGGAAAGATAGATTCTTTTAGTAAGTTTTTGTCGTGCTATTTCAAGTAACAGTGAGTCAGTAAGGACCCTAACAGCACAGCAGAGTACACCAAAATCAATACCACACTTTTGTTCAGGGGAGCCTGGTGTGTATTTACAACACTGTGGATCTAGATGCTGTAAAAGCCTGCTTACCGTAATAACAGTGGAGTTAGCACACTGATATACATCTTGGCATTTCACCATTGGGCCCTCACATATATTCAGTGTTCTTGTGCAAAATTCCTTTGCACGAAGTTTGTCTCTTTTTCATTACCATGTTGACAGGATCACCTTTCCCTGTGAACAGGAAAGAGAAGAACAGCTAAAAGACCTCTGTTGGTGAAGTTCTTGTAGCCTCATCACTGACTCTAATCAATTGCAAAATATTTGCAGCTTGGAAACAGAAAAAAAAAACCTTCTTTGTTCCCAGGATGATAGGTCTGAGGTAAGTCAACTACTGTACCACTGTTTTCCAGCTTGAAGACATTTTCATCCAAGCACAGTGAGATCAATAAAATCTAATGTATGTTTCGAAAGCGAGTTACTATTTTTCTCCATGAACAATTTTTTTGTTTGAGCAGCTCTTTCTTCTTAGGTGAATTCTAAACACACATGCCACATACCAAGCACACTGC
The DNA here is from genome assembly GCF_000737465.1 of Haliaeetus leucocephalus. Taxonomy (NCBI): domain Eukaryota; kingdom Metazoa; phylum Chordata; class Aves; order Accipitriformes; family Accipitridae; genus Haliaeetus; species Haliaeetus leucocephalus. The sequence continues at coordinate 4,221,357 of NW_010972764.1, read as the reverse complement.
AAATTATCTATCAGATCTTGTAACAGATACATATGCTTTCACATATTTCAATAACCTTGACAAAATTTGTATACATGTAGGGTTTTTTAATCATTGAAAGAAATAAACCTGCCTTAAGTCTACTGAAATTATGAGAATGGCATTGAAGAAAAGCAAAAGAGGAAAGCACCCCCTTCTTCACCTATTCATGCAAAATTCTCTGTACTTTCTTCTTCACACCCTATTGATCATTTAAGTAAAATCATTTATTGTGGCAAACCTGGTTTGGTGCATCCAGGATATAAAAGACATTTGTGTAGTTGTCTACTGTGGAAAAGCCAAAGTCTGAGGAACAGGAGACAGGACTCATTAAAATGTTCAGGTTAAACAACACATATTTGGGGGATTCATTAATGTGCAAGATTTTTTGCTTGGTCAGAACAGCACAAACAAGGAAAGGCTTTGGTCACATCTGTTTCATTTTTTCCGCAGCCTGTGGCAATCAATTGGGAATATATGATTAAGTTCATCATTATTAACAATAAGGTCAGGACCAGATCTTTTTGCTATAAGTTATCTGACTTCCACAGAGTTTGTGCACATTCATAACAGGAGGCATCCTTTTATGCTTCCAGGGCCTCAAATCTTTCAAAGTGTACTGATGGTGGGAAGGACAGGTTGTTAATTTTATGTCCTGGAATCAGTACACTTGCTTTCACCACAGGCTCTTGCTTCCATAGGACAGCCCAGAATTCAAGACTATCTGCAAGTCTTTACAGGAATAGGCATGAAAGGTGAAACTGAGAATGATGTAAATGCCACAGAGTTGACCATGACACTCCCTAACTCGTGGGTGCCTAGTTCCCAAAGAGAGATCCAAAATTTCCAAACTTAGATATTAAAGCTCCTTTTACAGCACACTGCAAAAGTTAAAGATCTGACAAAGGAATCTAAATGAGTCAGCCTCTAAGACAGAAGCTGCCTGAAGTCAGACATTGAGTAGAGGTCACTTAAAACTACCTGATAAAAGGAGTACTCATGAAAGGAACAAATGAAGAGGAGGAACAGAAGGAGAAAGTGAAATCAGCTGCTCTCTGCTGCTCAGATAACTTGGCATAAGAAGCAGATGGCTGCCTCTTCCCAAGAACTGACCACAGGTCTCTGGAGGGAGGTGCCTAGCAGGAGCAGAATGGCAGAGGTGGCACACTAAACAAAATACCAAGTGGTTCCAGGAGTAGAAAGTCGAATACACAGCTCCCCTCACCCACGTGAATGTCCACCTCATCCACAGACACCCATGCCTACCTGGTACACCGCAGCTCAGATTATTTGGTGTTCTTCGGTGTTGACTGAAGACGACAGAATTGTCACTCTGCTAAAACAACTGGCAGATTACTTGGGAAATGCAGGTTTCAGCCCCCCTTGGGCCAAGAAGAGTTGAATCAGAGTCTTCCACTTCCTGCAAGGAGACATGTTGTAGTCGCTGTCTCGCCCCCCTTTCCAGCTCAGCACAGAGAGAACAGCAACCACTGTTGCATTTGTAGACTCTCATGGGTTAGGTCTGTTCTGAGAACATCTACAAAATTAGGGAGGCAGGCAAAGCAAGTGTAATTTCTTGATCCTAGATAGCAACCCTAACGAAGGAGTTGGCCTGACACTTAGACTTGTACGGACTGAGGTGCTTATGATCAGTGCCAAAACCAAAATGGGGGTGAAATACAGCGCTTAAGCACAGAGGTTAGGGACATGCTGAGCTGGATCTCTGTGGATTGATTACAATTTTCCAACCTGAGTAGAGCGTAGGGGCACATTTTATTGGAGATGTTGACGGGGTAACACTGTAGAAGAATTTAACCTCAGTTACACCTATAAAAGCAACCAGAACATCAGGCTAAAGAATTACAAGTCCACATAATTCACTGGGAACATATACAGTTGAGTAGCTGCTTGAGAGGACCCCCCAACCATCCCATCGAAGAAGAAAGCTTACCTCAAATCCTAAAGAGGTTTCCAAATGCATTTAAATTTTCTTTAGGTGAGGGAAAAATCTTTTTATTTCATACTGTTCAGCAGCTATTTACAATTAAGCATCTGACTTTCTATAAAATAAACTAGTTGATAATTACCAAAGAAGATCAATGAGCACTCCTTGAAGATATTCTCAGCTATGAGAAAAATAATGCTAGATATATTGATAACGCTAGATATTTTAACAGTTCCCAAAATGAGACCATCTAGCAGACTTGGCGAGAGAAAATAAAGGTCAGGAACCTGACTCAAGCAAGCACTGATGACCTGCTGGCAATATACAGAACATGCTGTTTTAATGAATTCCACTGCTGGAACAAAAACTTGGTACAACCAAACAACCGTGTTTGTTTAGCACAGTTGTAGGCTTTTTTTGTAATCTATTCCATAGTGCAAGAGAAAAAGAGATCAAAGCATACTGTGTACAGAAATGTCATTTTCAGTGGACAAATCCATTCAAATAATTTTTGCCTGATTAATCTAGTCCTAAATGTGTGAAGGCATTACCTAAGTTTATTTTTTATGGGTTTCTTTACATTTTAATTGGCCCCAGAACTCAGTCTTTTGCAGGATAAAATTTTAAATATGCTGTCATACTTTCCCTTGCCTAAAAATCCTTAAACCTCAGGAAAACTTTTCAGTAGCCTTGTTCAACCCACTAGCGATGCAAAAGTTATGCAGAGACTTAGCAAATCAGTGTTTAAAAATGGACAGTGTGTCGTGCAGTACAACACAGCTTGAGGTTCTGGATATGTCATAAACCTATCCCAGTGTTGCTCAGAAATTATTGTCAATTGGGTCATGCAGATCTAAATTTGCGATGCACGCAATGGCCAGAGCTTGTCTCATGGTGCAATGATAAACCCCAGATGCACAAGGCCTCTGGCACGCTTGTGTTCAACAGCCTGACTACCTAAGATTTCCCACTGTTGCTACCACTATCCAAAATTAAACATTAAAACTACAGAAACAGCTCCGTACTTACAGTCACAACCAAACTACTGCACAAAGCAAAAGACTTAAGTGAACTGGAACTTTTGTAGTGATTGGTAGCAGATAGCCAGAACAAATCTGATAGACACAGAAACCTGTATTCTCTGACTTACTAAAAAAGCTGATGTTGCAGGTAAAAAGTAAAGAACCCAGGCTGGTTTACTAATACACTGAATACTGGAAATGTATTTCCAAAATAGGACATCTCTCATATTCAACATCCAAGCTAGCCAAATTAAGATAAGGCCATGATGATCATAATCAGCTGAAGGTTTTGGATAGCCAAAAATTTTCATCTTATTAAAAGAGAACCTGTTTCAGGCATTCTCAGTTCTTGAAATACAGACATGACCATACTGGTCTGCAGGTGTTAAAGCTTGTTTTCATGGTAAGTACGTCAGAAGGTAATTTTGGTCAGTTCAGCAGTTAGTGATCTGTCTTTCATAAGAGAGAAATCTAAACCAGCACAACACAGACGATACGTATTCCATATAAAGTACCAGAGCAGCACCGTGGTCTAGAAAGCATGACGAACTTCTTGCTTTGCTTCCTGTTTTAATCATTATGAACTACTGATGTTCCAGGGTCAAGGAGTTGAGGGAAACTGCTAGAAGCAATTGCAGTGCCAATTTCCTGGAAATAAACTTCCAATGATTTATTAACCTACAATAATAGTATTGGCACACGTGGACAGCTGTCAGCAGAAATTCAAGGTGGCAAGTGTTATCTACTGGCTGGTGCATGATAGGGCTGCCCTTATGGCTCTGCACTCAACAACTTTGGCTCATCTCCCTACTTCAGAATTTTCTCACCTCCCGTGTTTTCCAGTCATTTTATTTCCTAGTAGTGTAACTAAAGCCAAGTTTATCACATGCAGCCTGCCACTGTTGTTCAGTTGCTTCTTACATAGTTATCTTATGCTATTTATTGAAGTATTTTATGCTAAAGAAGATTTTTAGGCCTATTAAAAGAGTCAAGAAGCAATAGGTCTGTACAGCCACATGGGAATTTTGATCTTGGGTGCTAAGTGAGTGTAAAGGTAGATGAAAGAGGTTAAAAAAAAGGAGAGTGCAAAAAGAGGGCGGAAAGACAGACAAAAGAAGAAGCAATTGGGAGGGAAGAATAACTAGAAATTAGATGAGAAAACAACAAAAAAAGACAAAAAATTACTGAAAGAGCTTAATTGCCTCTCACACGGCAGTTTCCTCAGATTCTGAAGAAAACATGAATGCGATCTGCAATTACACAGGAAATCTGAGATCCTTGCTGCAGGCAGCTTCTCACAGTCCTGTGCCCTGGGGAGAGCCAGGAGCTGCTGGTCTTTCTCAGAAGCAGGAGGAAGCAGTGTCTACCCCAAAGAAAGGGGTGACATAAAACAGTGCAGAAGGGACCAAAAGCAAGGAATGTGTCCTGAGACCATCTCAGGAAAACCTTATAGTAAACCAGCAATTAGGAAAGGTATGACAGTGCTTGAGATGGAGCCCTGAGAGGGTCAGATCTCGTTAACGGGACCAGCGATTTTATCAATGGCTGATGGCTACTGCGCTCATCACAAAAGGTAAAGATTTCGGTGAGCATGAGGAGATACTTTCTCTTCAGCAGCCGGCTGGAAGTGTACACAATTACTGCCAACATCCCATGCTCCATGATACTCCTCATCTCCAAGCAAACATGCTAAAAAAAAAGGAGGAAGGGTGACAGGCAGGAAAGTCCAGTGCCTACGGTCCGAAGGGGGACCCGTAGGTTAGCGTCCCGCTGGACTCAGCACCAGCTATGCATGCAGGAGAGAACTGGGATCCGCTGGGGCAAGCTGGTTTCTCCAGAGCAGTTTTTCCCTTAGGATAGATAGCAGAGATTATTATTAACAGAAAGGGCAACCCTATGGCAAAACTGAAGATGAAGCTAAGTATTGCACTTTTCAGGTAGAGAATTAACACAAATGAGTTAACAAAAGTCTGTTTTTTAACCGGGGAAGAGAATAAATATATTTTTCTACCCTTTTATAACTGTGAGGACAACCAGAAAATGCTTCCAAAATTGATACCATACGTGCAGATTAAAACCAGGCTGCAAGCCAAATCCTCCTCTTCAGTTTCACTGGCGGAGCCCAGCAGACTGCCACAGAGCTACGCTCGAGCAGCAGGGGAAAGAATTTGACCCTTTGACTGCTGCATCAAAAGCAACTAACTTCCCACTGTATTTGGCAGCCTCAATATTAAAAGTTACAAGTGGCTTTGTGCTTAGAAAATATCGATTTTCTGCTAGGGTAGTTACATGCTGATGTCCTCCTGCCCTGCTCTCTCTGAAATTACATTCCTTCTCCCCTGAGGCAGCATAACTGGCATCCCTGGTATTGTCCCTTTCTAGCTGTGGATGTATCGGACTGTATTGCTCGCTGATGAAGGAAGTTCCTCCATCTCACTGATACATGAATACGTCCAGCACTCTTATGTAAAAGGTAGGAAAACTAAGAACACTAGGATAAATTACTTGTTTTGATGTTTGCCACCTTCCTTTCCCCCCATTCACTAATCATTCTCCCAGCATAAATAATCTGTCAAAACAACAGATGACAATTTTTCAGTTTGGCTGTCATTTAACGTCTTCATTATTCCAAAGGGTCCAGTTTCATGCCTATGTACTCAAGTATAAAACGTGCTACCAGTCATTTTCAAAGTCAGGCGATTCAAGTGTTGGGGTTTATCTCATGATCACAACTGGTTAAGATTTATTTTTGAGGAACAGAGGCTACATATTGTATATATGAACAAGAATGTAGATTCCCAAAAGAAGAATATACAGTACTTTGTGGTAAAGCTAAACCTTGAAATGCAAACCTTAAGTTAGTGATGCCTATTTACACCATGAAATTCTGGACTCTCTCTCTCTCTCAGTAAGGACTGAAGACTAGAGTATCTTACTCAAATGATAGAAAAAGTATCCCAAGTGAAAAAATAAGTACTCACAGCATGAAAATAGCTATTTTTCTACCAGATGTAGTATGCTCTGCACTCAAATACCTTATAAATGCTAAAACTATTGAAGCCAAGCAATGAAAATATTTGCTGTTGTTTATAAAGACGCTCACACTGAGTACAACCTTCATATATAACCTTGATTTGTCCCTTAATGCACTAGGATACAGACTTAGTTAGGTGTACCTGCCCAAGCAGTTTAAGGAAAGGTAGGGATGCCACTTAACCAGACCTCACACCACCTGATGTGTGATTCAGTTTTCAGGTGATGAAGCCAAGAAAATGGGAAAGGGAGGGAGGACAGCAGGAAAGAGCACCTTGGCGCTCTGTTTTCTAATGCTATGTCCCTGCTGCAGGCATGAAACCTTCTTCAGTTCCTCCTCCCTCCTCACAGCTCCCTGCCCTCCAGCCCCTATCCCCTTTTCTTCACCAGCTCCCATCCTGCTCAACAGACCAGCTGTAGCCCATGTTTCTACTGGCCCCCTCCACAGGCCTGGCTCCCCGTCTGCTTGCTGAGCCAGACCTGCTCCCTTCTCCAGCACCAGGAACTTCTTGCCAGTCCCTGTCTCTCCTCGCTGGCAGCGTTCGAGGCAGTGCTGCTTGGATGCTCGCTAAAAGCAGAGGAAAAGGTTGCCGTTTGCTACTCAGCTTCCCAGATTCACCCAGTCCAAAAAGGCAGCGCAGAACAACTTCAGCCTCCACCAAGAGCAAGCAGACAATTTTCTCCAAGGCTCAAGCCTGGTACATGCTTTTCCAGAGATGGCAGATCCCACCTGAAAAAAAAACCAAAACACAAAACCAACCTCACCATAATTTTAATGTACTACAATGTTTATTCTTCATAACTTGTTTATTCTTCCTAAGTTCTATTTTTAGATGTGATTAACATTTTGCCTAGTCCTGAAACAATGCAGCGCAAAGTACCAAGATAGAAAACTTCAGATCAATTTTTCTTTTTTTGGCAGGGGCAAAACTATATGTAACATCTCATAGATGAAACTCAAGTAAACACCAATGACTGTAATGCCTGACCCTCTTAATATGGTATAGGGGATACAAGAGATAGGATAATCTAGAAGTCAGGTTTCCTGTAATCTGGTGACAGTTATCATTCCAGCTTTCATTTCCTAGGACAACATGAACAACACTCGTAAATCACTGGGGTGTATCTAATGCAAGTTGTAATTCACTCACTGTATTTTTGCTATCAGGTCTGAGTTGATAGTATTGCAGTTTGAAACTATAAAATGAGTTTATGGGGATCTTCACAATATTGATGGCTGCTCCATACTGTTTGAAAGGAAGCTGTCCATAGCCTTGAGGAAGAAAGTCTGCTCCCCAGGTACAAATTTGGACCTGCAAGTTTGAGGCTGGGCAGAGAGGCTGCCTGCAAGCCTGCTCAATTTGCTGCTGGCTTGGAAGTTGCTACAGCTTAAGTGAACCCCAGTAACAGTATGTTTGAAGAACCATCTCAAATCCTAGAGCTGTGGGATGACAAACACCCTGTCAAAGCACAATCCCACTCTCAGGCACATCACAGATGAAGCACTTCATGCCTTCTCTCACTACTCTAGAAGTACTCACTGCACTGTTTGCAGGAATGGCCCTTTGAACAGTTCAGCCAGCAGAGTGATATGATGAGCAAAACACTGCTAATCAGCTACATCTGGCTTCTACAATGGGTAGTGATTTTTTAAATGAAATCAGCATGCTGAGGATGTGCCAGCTGGACACAGTAAAACAGGGATAATATTCTGTTAAGCAAAGAAAGAAAAAGAAAGATATTCAGTGAAGTACATTTGACCCTCAGTTTGAAAACACAAAGATGAAAGTAACTGTCTACAAGAACATCTCAGAAAAAGAGATGTCCAAAGACCTGAAAGTCCAAATTATCTGGTGGCCCATACAGCCAACTACCCATCTCAACATGTGGTAGATAATTTTACTGTAGGTAGTGCATTCTAAATTAAGTTGGCTATCCAGTGAGCAAGTTGCTTTCAGTTAGGTGCCAAACAACATCAAATCCATAGGGAGTTAGGATGCTCAAGCATTTTGAGAACATACGCAGAAAGGAGAATGGTGTTATAAACTAGGCAGGACCCCCCCATTACCCTATTTTTTTTCATTTTAGGAACCAAACTCTTATATGACATATGAAGCAAAAGACCCTGATTTACTAACAGTGTTATTCAGAACACCATTTCTCCAAATGATCTCTTGTTAGGCACTATGTGCAACAGACCAAAATGTGAATCAGTGCAGTACGTCATGGATCGTCATAACCACAGTTTTTGTTGGCTTTCTGGTAGTTTTCTTAGACTGCACATGATTAGTGTAAGTTAATGATATATGCAGTCACTTTTTTAGTATAAACAAACACCATTGAAGAGGGAACATCTTTTAACAGATGGAACTGCCAATCAGCAGTTTCTTAATTTTTTTTTGGTAGAGAACAGCCTCCTCTTTGGCTCTGGGAGCATTATCTAAGTGAAACTCATCATTTCATGTCTTAAAACTTTGCACCTGTCTCTGACAATAACTATATTCTCTTGCTCTGCATGCAAAACCATTACCAGTTTGACATGTGATATCTTTAAACAAACATATGCGATTGTAGGGAAAGGTGAGATTCAGAATGGTCTCTGGTTTTGTAGGTAGCTGAATTCTTAATTTTTTAATGCTTTCATTATATTCACAAAATAGACGGGTCATTCTTGTTCCAGTAAAAAGATTTTTGACAAAAAGCTTGAATTCTCAAACTTTGTGCACTGGGGTGAAAGTTCACTCCTTATGTAGGATGCTCATGGGATGAAACTCTGATGTGTGAGATACTTCTTCAGATACAGAGACTTTAACAGAAGACATCTTTAAGATCAAGCCTAATAATCCAAGAGGACTTGCACACAGCAGCAGGTGACTGAGATGCGCATGAAACTCAAGTGGGGAAAAAAAAATGGAACACGGGAATATCTGAGAATTTCCTCAAGATATTGTACTCTCTGGCAAGTCTGCCAGACCTCAGTGTATGCATGGAATGCCACATCCTACTGACATTATTACACTGTCAAAGGTATAAAAAAAAGAACGAATATAAAAAACAGACCAGAAAAATTTGCATTATTTTTTCTTAATAAGGGTCACATATTAGACAATGTAAATACCTCAAAGTTCAAGTTCTGTAGAAACAAAACAAAATAACTCCTCCCACTCCATAACATCACATTTTGTTGCTTTCCAAAAATCCTGACATAAACACTTTTTTCAGCAAGCAAGCAACAAGCCAACCAAGCACTGGAAGAGTTTCGAACCATGACAGGGTACTGCTGTCAGCCAGAAAACAGAATTCATCATGAATTAATAAAAAAGGGGGGGTGGAGAGGAGATACTGTCAGTAGGTTTTAATCATTTACAATGAAGTAATATAAAAAAAAAACAAAACAGCAAGAGAATAGGAACTCTAAGATTTTTTCATTTGATACTGCAAGTAATGTAGATGTACTCTGTACTTTATGGGTCTGATGTTCAGGAAGATTTAGTGTCCAAAATTTGAGTGTACCAGGAATTCTCTGGGATCCTTAGCACTTCTAAAACCAGGCTGTTTCTCTCCTTTCACTGTCCAAACACACTGGCCTCCTGTAATATCCTAAAAATGAATAGCTGAGATTGACATATCCCATGCTCTGGCTGCTTTAATTCTTTTTCTTCTGCATTGTGGAAGCCAGTGTTGAGTGACAGAAAGTTAAATTTGGGTCCAGATTAAATTTAATCAATCTTAGTGTTAATCTCAAATTTAACACAATCACTTTCCAGGAAAAAAAATAATTTTATCTCTAATACTAGGTCCCAATTAAAATAACCTCTCTGGCTTGAACGGCAACATTAAAGATGAGAGACCCAACTAGTATGCTTTGCTTGGCTGGTTATCTAAGTCTTTCCACTGGCACTTTCTCAAACTGACAGCAGTGGAGGAAGGCAGAGGCAGCAACAATATTCTGGGGTTTGCTGTCAAGATGGGAGACAGAAGAAAGCAGCACGCAGTGCCATGAAAAGGGTTGAATGTGGTTGGGAACCACTGGTGTATAACTGGTCCTGACTGAAATGTTTCATAAACATACTTAACTCAAGAAATATTTTGTAATTCCCTCAAATATGGCCCCTGCCCCCATACCTCTCTCATTATGTACTTAACACACAGTGCAAGCATCACCCTCTCACTTGTGCAGCAAGAGGGTTTTGACATGTGAAATCTTTGGACACTATTGCAAAGTTACATGCATGTGTGACCCTCCTGCCAGAATGCAACTTGCAGCAACAAGGATATAGTTTAAATTTAAAGGAGTTTTTAAAGGAATACTGGCTTGGCCCTCCTCCGGGGCAAGGGGAAAATGCCTGAAGTATAACTGCAATGACAATTTACTTTTTTGTTTCTGCTGAAGACAACTGCTAAAGCCACCTAGTTGTTATCCTGGATGAGTAGCAAGGTCCAGTGTCAGCTCAGAGAATCAGTAGCCATGATATTTTCCCGTAGTGGGTCCTGCTACCTGCCATGAACTATTCTGCCCTCAGCCAGTCACACATCAATCCACCCCTCTTTCTAACACCAGTGATAACTTCCCTGCCGCTCTGCTCACAGTTTGTTATTTCAGCTCTTTAGAAAGTGTGGATAACACGGAGAGCTAAATACAGTCTATCAGGAATCTCCCTTAAGGTGATTCTTCAGCAGCTGCTTTCATTTCTCAGCTCCCAGGAAACTCATAAGAAGCCTTTTCTGTGCCAGAACTTGCCAAACACATGCAGAAAAACATCTCGTGTCCCTTTCTCTCCTCTCCTCTGTCCACTTTAACCTTTGCACTCCAACACTGGAAGCACCTCCTGCACACCAGGGGATGCGCTCATCTCAGGCATGGTTTGGGTTAATTGGTCTGGACTTCTGCATACTGCTACAGCCTTCCTCTGCTGCCTTTTCAGCAAAAACCCCTCTCAAACTTCCTAATGCATGAAAACCCAGTATATTTTAGACTTGCTCATTGTTCCCCCTTGTCTCCCCCTCACCCCCTGAGATGGAGACTCAGGGACACTCCTTTTTTAGGTTTCTCTGCCCTCTGGTATTTGGGCAAGGTGAGGAAGTGCAATGCAAGGGGTTAATTTTCACTTTAGGCCTCAGCCAACAGGCTTATATATATATTTTACAACTTGCAGGTTTCCCCCGTGAGAATAAGCTGACGTAAATGGCATTTTCTGCAGCCATCCAGGTCCTCTAGAGCAGTGCTCTTGACGGCTCAGCCCAAGAACCTGAGAAAAGATGGAAAATGCCCCCCACAGCAGAGAGAGGGGTAGGAACAGATCTGGGTCTTTGACCACAGCTACAAGAGAAAATAGGAGAGAAGGTGGAAAGGCGAGCTACATAAAGTGCATGACTTCAGGCAGCAGGATGCTGGGCAGCAGAAACGGTGAAAGGAGAATGTGGACATTGTCTGGTGCTGGGAAAAGTAAGTAATGACCAGTCAATCCAAGTGCTGAGAAAGCCTCGTCACAACACAGTACCAAGAAGGGTAGAAGAAATTTGGATAATGGTGTAGAAGGAGTCAAATTTATACTGAGGATGGGGAAGAGCTGAGCACTTGGCTGTTTCTCCCAGAAAAGCGATGCATTCACATTGCATGTGATTCTTGCACGACTGCCCTCAGCACGGGCACCAAAGACCATAGTACCTGCTTGGGGCAACTAGCCAAACCAGCCCTGTGTCAGGAGCTGAAGAGTCACTATCCCAACCCCAGCCCAACCCAACACTCAGGGCCTGAGCTCCTGCCACCCCTGCTCCACTTCTCCTGCCTAGACTGACTCACGGTTCCTTCCCCCAGTGCCTCTCCCTCTTGCTTGTAATGAAATCTTCTCAACCTCTTTTATAAAGGCTAATAAAGGAGGTGATGCTGAATGGATCCATGGCTTCTCATTTGGAAGGAAAAGCACTGCAAAAGCACAAAAATGTCAGGGAAGAGGCGGGGGTGGGGGGCAGGTGACGCCAGGTCTGTTGGTCTCGGCTCCGTTTGCTACGTCCCTGATGTCCCAAGGAGACAGTAGCTGTCAACTGAAGCAATAGGATGGGGCCACACGGCTGTGCATAGACACAAAAGCTCTCAATCTTTGTGCATTAAAAAAGGAAAAGGAGAGAAGCTACTAAACTCATTTTCTCTGGCACTTTATGAACCCCAGGGCTGGCAAAGACAAGTGTTAGGTGCTTTTGGCTTATAAGCAGGAAAAAACAGAACACTATCCCAATGAGTAATGTACCTAGATTAATTACCGCTAAGAGGCAGAGGGTGAGGGAGGAGGAGGAAGGCAAAAGGAGGGAGATAAGGGGAGAGAGAGGGAGAATACGTAACAGCGGCAAGCTCTCTCTTCCTGAGTAAATTTATGCAAAATCAGAATACCTTCTGCACCTCTGGAGCTTCTGAAGTGGTTATCCAGGAGTTTTCTCTTCAAGAGGCCTATCCACAGTGTATGCTAGAGGTTATGTTTTACAGCATTTTTGCAGAAGATAGCACCTAATTTTTCTAGCTTTTTTATTTATCTACACACAGAAGAGTCATGCACCCTGTCCACAGATTGCGACCTGAAAATTCCTAAGTGGATCCATGATTTCAACTGAACGGACACACTGCTCTGTGCCTCACCTTAGGCCAACCTGCAGGGGGAATCAACAAGTCCATGTTACAGAAAGGTTCAGAAATCAGGACTATTTCTCCTCCCCCAACATCTTCTGCAGTGCTTAATTTAAAAACTTTCTAAATAAGTGGAGGATCAGTATCTCTTTGGAGAAACTATTCCCAGCTTAGTAATTGTAGATACCAAAACAGTTTTCCTCTGCCATCTCTTCTGCTTCCCTACATCACTTTAATCCCTTAAAAAAGAATCTCAGATCCTGCCTAATTTCTGAGAAGGTATTATGTATCCTCTCCATGTAGCTAGAAATTGATGCTTTGAAGCCCAGGCTAAAGTCCTGGCAGAAGTATCATATATTGCCAGATAAGTAAACTGAATCAGTCACCTCAGAAAGTCTACACAGTTTATGGCATGTCTAACTCACTACAGTATCTGAATCCAAACAAGAAACCTGAAGCCACATCACTCACGAGCTGAGAATGAGAAAAAACATTTAGCAGTTGATACATATCTGGATTATTTCTTCCAAGTCTGATTAAAGAAATATAAAACAAACCAAGTCTGCTTTCAGGTCCCGCTGACACCCAAGTGAAGATGTTGGCAGGAGAGCCTGTCATGAGATCCTGGTAACCCCAGCTCCAACTCCCAGTGCTGCCTGGGTTGGTTTTCTGGGATTCATTTTGTTCCTAAAAAAAGTTATCTTGTTCTTGCATCGAGACTCTCACTTTAGAGGCCAGTGGGATTCCTCCCCGCCCAGCCTTTCCTGGGACTGGGAGGAGAGCAAGCAGTGACATGATGGTATAGGAAATTAATGCAGCCGTGATCTCAACTCCACGCAGCTCAGAAAGGGGACAGGTAAGCACTGCTGGCTGCCTCGGCCTCTCTCAAGGATCAGGGGAAGGAGGAGGAGGGCAGCTCTGAGGAGGAAGGCTCCAGTGCTGGCAGCAGGGAGCAGGAGCAGGGACAGAAGGGACTCAGGAATGGTATATGCTTGCTCAGCACACGGCAGCGGTCGTGCCGCTCAGACTCCGGGATGACAATTCTCCCCCTGTGCCACTGCAAAATAAAATTACCGTCTGCTTCCTCTTCTGCCTGACTGATTTATACACGTGTAACCTTAGAGCTGTCAGGCTCCATTGCAAATAATGAGATCCTGACAGATGAGACAGTTTCCCCATGTCCCTTTCCGAGGGTGCAGCTGCCAATCAGTGGAACTCCAAACCTCCCAGCCTCGTCATTAGTAATACTGGAGGTGCTACCAAAATCTTTGGCAACATGTTTTGGATAAATTTCAATCATCTCTGCTGCTGACTCAGTGCTTATTTCTCCACTTCCACCGTGGTCCCTCACCCACCCGCTTCTACACACACAGCCGTGACATATGGCCTGAATTATACCTCCCTTTCGATGCAGGATTTAATCATTTCGCCTGCCCAGCAGCCTGTCATGGATCAGCCACCAGAATGAATCACCTGCTGGGGACTACAGAGATCACACCTGAGCATGCCAGCCTATGCCATAGGGATGGCAGGGCCAAGAAAACTCAACAGCTGCCTCCCTGTGGGAAGCGTAAAAGGAAGACAGAAATTAAATGATGCCTTTATCCACTGCCCCAACAGATTCAACTTGCTCGAGAGAGACACCTAACTTTGTTTCCCCCACCATTTACAGGGTTTTTTGAGTTCAAAAGACTTCTTTTGGAAGATTAGCTACCAAAATAAAGTTGTGGCCAGGCTGCTCCTTTTACAAATGGACAGCACAGCAGATTGGCCTTGAAAAATGAACAGGATAAAGAGGAAGTGAACAGTTATTTAGGTTTATAAATGTCAGTGATTCCTGAGGGGACTGCATGAATATGTGTGTGTCAGACGTTTTTGAAGATTCTCAGCCTGTACTATTACAGTCACCTCTTGGGTACACCCATATCTTTTCCTCTCTTTTCCCTCCTTTTACTCATCTCTTCTCTGGGAAAAGAGGCAGAAAGGAGCAGTTGCAAGTACTAAATTGCAGATCTGGGACCTAAGAGGAACACCAGTACAGGGACAAAAGAATGGTTTAGGCAGGGAAGAGAGATAAAAGTCCGTGGCCTTTCACTCAATGAGATGACACTGTTCATCTTTGTACAAATACATTGTAGAAGCACAAATGAGGATTGCCTTCAACTGTTTATGGGGCTCCATTCGTTAGTGTGGGAGACCAACCACATATGCGTTCTCTAACGTTCCCGAGCAATAAATCAAAAAGGGGACAGGGTGCCAAATTCAGTGAAATGGTTTAGAAGTAAATTAAGGTTAAAATACCTCAGAGTGCTGCTGCTTGCCTTATATGAGAATTCATCAAGCATTTAAATAATCATATATACCACAAATCTTGCTAGGTAACTCAAAGCACAGGTCCAGTTGCTCGTTGTACTGTTGTCTGCAGTGATCAAAGCAGACACTCACTGACATTTGCCTTCTCACCACAGCCATCACGGTAGCAACAGCGCAACAGATGCTGAACACAACTGACAAACAAATATGACATCCCAAGGAAACGCTTCCGAGGTTATCGGCTGACTCAGCAGAAATCCATAAAGCACTCCAGTCTTGGGTTTTTTCCTCATGTAGGAAACAAGGACCATCATAGGATGGTTGGGACTCCTCAGAAATAGTTCAGCTGGGCTGGGTTATTAGACAGAAGCATCCTGTGGGAAGTCTCAGAGTGGAGCTCAGATTGACACTGCTGGTAGCTACTAGTGGAGCAAAAAATGTATTTGACAGTAGAAACCTATTCTAGGAGCTGGTGGCTCCTAACCAGTGGCATAACCTCCCACAGGAAGACCTCTTCTTCTTCCTGATTTCCTCTTGGAGGTCACAATCTCCAGGCAGAGTAACTGCTGTGGAGGAGACTCCCTCCATCTGACACTTGATGAGGTTGGTCCTTAAGAGTAGGTCCCAACACGAGACTTAGCAGTCTGTATCAAAGAACCCAGGACTCTGCAGAAATACTCCAGAATTGCAGAGATTTTAATGGAAGAAGTCGTCCATCCTACATTCAGCAAACAAAAATGAAAATTATTTTAGTTCAAGCAATTTCATCTGTCCTACTCAGCTTCTGTGCCTGTGGCTGAGGCAGGCATCTAGAGCAATCACAAGCATAGGCATGAGCTAGAACAGCATGCAAGGACCAAGGAGCAAAGCATCCTCTAGAAAGCCACTCTTGGGCACAGAGAATAATTGCTTAAAGGTGGAACAATCTGGTTCCCTATCTGAGGTGATCAGTCATAGATATTTGGGAGATGCATTGAGTCTTATGGAAAGCAATATATTGACCAGAAAAATGAGGCTTGCCAGCTTTACCAATGGCTCTAAGACTCTGAAAACTTGGTTTACTTGCAAACTGTGCTTTATGTCACCAGGCTTCCTATAAGACTTGCGGATGTAATACAGCCCGGAGTCTGCTTTGAGGCTTCGAGATTTGCTACACCCAGACACAGATTCAATCATCTATTTATAAATTCTGTAATGTTTGTGGCTAGTCTCATTTCAGCAGCCACTTAATTAAGTGTGTTCAGTCTTTTATAGAGCTTAGAGGCTGGGATCCAAGCTCCTAAGACCACTTTTGAGAAGGCTGGAATAGTCTTGTGCATGCAAAGATAAGGACATGGCAGTCCAACCAAGTGACTCAAGTATTATGTAAACAGCTGACTGTTTGGACTCATTTTCAAGAGTCTCTGTCCCTTATCATTAGCAATATTCAAATTAAGTCAAAACACTTACAATGCTCTTGCATTTCTCTCAGACTAAATAGATTTCAGGCACTGCTCTACTGGGAATGAAGCTAAACATTAAACAAGTTAATCTTCATCTAAATAGCTTGTAAAGCAGCTTTTCTCCATAAAAATGTAAGCTACTTAAGAAATAAAGCGTTCAGGTTAATACCATGTCTGCATGTCCACATACTTCTGTCACAGTCTATACATTTGTCTGCAGTTTTATAAGAGTCAATGATATGTTAAATATGTAATAAGAGCAAAACATCATCTTATGTCATCACTTCTCCAGTGCAAATTCTTACGCATCGTAACAAGAAACTCTGCTTACAGTTTGAGGGTACCAGCTAGGTCTATGGTTTTCAGTGATGTGTTCTCTCTGAATCACAACCATCTTCTCTGGCCTTAAAAAAAATGTTTAAGAGATTGAGTATGCTTAATAATACATAGCAAAGAGAGGATTTCATGGCAGGGGGTGGTAGCCAGACAGATGTGATATAAAAATAAGTATTGTATGCTCTTGAGGAATAAACCAAGTATCTAAGACAGCTCGGCTCAGCTAGACTTTATCAGCTCCTCAGGATGGAAAAGATGTGTCCAGGGGGATCTCCACAGAAGGGATGCTTTTCTGTTTGTGATCTCCACCCATCCTGCATTAAGTCACCACAGTAACTTGCCTTCTTTTGCTCCAGGGATTGCCTACAAAAAACCAGAAGGAAACCCTGGCCTAAAGATTGTGCTGCCATCTGGGAGCATGCTGTGGGGCAGCAGTCTGCTACTTTAATTACATCTATTTGTTTAAAAAAGACCATGCTGCTCATTAAACAGATCAAATCCCTTCAGTTTATCCATCATGTAGGCTATTTACATGGCTAAGACTGGCCCAGACCTGGTCTATAAGTTAATGCTGCCCTAATTTTCCACTTAGGGCTTTGTCTTCAGGCTGCCTTACCTCCCACTATCCCGAGAGCGCCTATATTTCTTACTGTCCTCAGTCTCTCAAGCAGCGCAGCTCCCAACTGTAAACAGGCTGTAAGAGCCCAGCTGGCTCAGCAGAACTGGGATCCAGGAATTGCTATCTGCTGTGCAAAAGCCAAAAACAGCTTTGGGCAACATAACGAAGGGACCAGAGCTGCTCTCAGACTGCACCATTAGTCTGTTGCACTATTGAAATCCAGAGATCCTAGCGAGGAAATGCTTGTAAGAAACGCTACGGGGTGTGTGTGGGGGAATCTCATGTTTGTAGACATACATGCCTTCAGGTTTTCTTTTCAGGCATGAGAGAAAATCTGCTCTTTTGATTTCTGCATGGCAGGTACTGAAGTAACAACAGAGTACTCCAGTGCAGCATGGTACTCTTTTCATGCACTTTATTAGCAGAACCTTTCTGTGCAACTTCCCTTTTTTACGTAACCTGTGCAGGAGTCTTCCTTAATCTATTTGAATGACAAGTACAATATCAGATAAGGCACGGTCATATCCTTTCACCGGCAATTAAAGGCCATAAGCACTAATAATTCAGTAGACACCTGTTTTCTTTCCTGACTTGGTAGCGCAGTTGATTCATCCTGCACAGAGTCCATTTCACTCATAAACCATAAGACCTACTTCATAGCTTTTTTCTCTTTTGGTACAGGTTTTACAGCCACATGAAACCTCACCAAATCATTCCTGCTCACTCCTAATTAAAAAACAAAACAAAACAAAACAAACTTCTTTAAGGCTGTCTGTAATATCCATAGAGGCAGAACCTTTACTGTGCCTCTACTGCCTAGGGCAGCGTTTGCAGCTCATCCTAGGAATTCGTTTAAGACACAGCAGCACCATCTACCGAGACTAACCTCTGTGAATCCTACTGCGCCTTGCAAAGTATTCGAGGTAAAAGGTATATTCAGCTGGTATAAGTACTGCGTTATTGGTGACAACATGCTGAGTAAAAAGGAAAAGGAAACTTATTTCATCATGCCATGAAAACTGTTAATCTTTACCGATGATTGTTGCTTTTCCAAAGCTGAGGAAAACACTGCTCTCATCTCAGCACTCAAGGTTAAGAACAAAGTCAGTTATTCATCATATAAATGATATTTTGTGGATGAGGTGCTTAATTTGTACTGCTGCACACACGTATTAAAACAAAGGGGAAAATCAGCATAGTTGTTCCACCCTTGTAATATAAAGCAATCTCCTACTGAGATATCCAATCATTTAAGGAAGTTTTCCACACAAGTAAATACTTAAGAAACTACATTTTTTCTGGGAAGGTGGTGGTTTGAATCAGCTTCTTTGTAGACTAGATTCAGGTGACGCACGATGGTGAAGTGTTTGATGGCATTCAGCCCTAGATACTGTATTAGCTTAAGATTTCAAAGCATTTTTCATCACCCTTTTATGGCTTACAATGCAATTTCTCTTCGTCCTGTATCAAATAATCAGCCACAACTGTGGCAAGATGATCTTTTAGTATTCTTTTTTTAATCTCATATATATTATTTCTAGGCACCCAGCTTAATATGTCTTGACACTGTCTTTGAGTCAGTGCCTAAAAATGCACACTCTGCCTGGCTGGCTGCCCGGATGGTTTGCTTAAATCTGCTTTTAAGAAAGACTGAAGACATTGAGATTCTGTCTCACTTAAACAAATAAATACAGTCTGCTTTGTAGAAAGCAGATACTGTGTACTTCCTCTTCCTCTTTTTGTTCCTGTTTAATAGGATCTGGAGACTGATTAAAGAAAAAAAAGTCCTAGAAGAGGTCTTGAAGGAGATAAAGCTAGATTCATATCTATAGCAGGTTCTGTGGAACTTCATCGTCTCTGCTCGCTGCTTTTCTGTGGCTTGACGCACCTTAGGCTACAGCAATAAACTGATGCATACTGATATATGGTGTTCAAGAGATGTCCTCTTTAATCAAACAGCTGAAAATGGATCAGCAAAAACGGAACCTGGGCCAAGAATGTAATCCCATCTCCTTTTGCATTTCCAGATGCATTGCTTGCATTTGTCTGGACCTTGGGTACGGTCAGCTGCAAATCTGAATCTGCATTTCAACATTCAATCTCACCTCACTATCCCACTTTCCTGCCTCCTACCAAGGTTTTTTAACATTTGGACCTGAATTTTAAGGATCGATCAATGTTAATTAAGTAGCACAACATAGCTAGGATGACACTATAAAATCTCTGTAGTTTCAGATATAGCATTTTAATAGACGTGCAGTCATGATCATTTGATTAGCAAACGTTACAGGAATGATACAACACTTGCGTGCAAATTGCACTAAGAGACTATTCAAATTTGATTTATCTGTTAGGGTACTAAACCGAGGACAGACACCAAGTGCTGCCCCGGTGCAAGGACACAGGCTGGTCCCTGCCTGGCCAGGAGCAGCTCTGCGGGAAGGGACCTGGGTGCCTTGGCGGGCACAAGCTGGGCACGAGCCAGCGGTGTGACCTGGCGGCAGGAACGGCCAGCAGCGCCCTGGGAGGTGTTCACGGGGACACAGCCAGGACATCGACGGGAGGGATTGTCTCCCTCTGCTTGGCACTTGTGAGATTTCATTTAGAAAGCTGTGTCTGATTTGGGGCCGCCAATACAGGATGGACATCGATAAACTGAAGCAATTTCAGTGTTTTGGGGCTGGAATGTTGTCCTATGAGGAGGGCTGAGGGACTGGGGCTTTTTCAGCCTCAAGAACAGAAGGCGTTGGAGGGACCTAGTAGCAGTTTTACAATACATACAAGGAGGTCATTGAGAAGATAGAGTCAGGCACATCACAGTGGTGCACGGTGGGAGGATGGAAAGCAGTGAGTGTAAACTGAAACAAGAGAACTGCAAACTGCATATGACAACAGTGAAGGAGTGGAACAGATTGCCCATGGAAGTTGTGAAGTCACCATCCTCACTGCTTTTGAGCAATAAGTTATTGTCCCTGTATGCACCTTCCTTCTTTCCTTAAGTACTCCACAGATTGTCATTAGCGCGCCTCTTCAATCTTCATTTTTATTGTATAGTAGATATGAGCACTGACACCTTTTAGCTATCCATATGCTCACCTGTGATATTTTTAAGTCTGATGAATGCACCAAGTTTAAGCTCTAACAATCTAATCACAAAAGGAAAAGAAACTTAATCCATGCTTCATTCAACACTATCGCACCTACTAACAGACAGAAACAACAGCAACATCATTTTACATACCATTCACATTTAACCATTTTACACACATAGAATTTTCCTGCAAGTTTTCTTGATGATAGAGATGATTAAAATATTATGAAGCGCTTTTATTACTACGATCAAGGTTTAGGTTTTCAATACAAAAAAACTCTTAAACACTGTATTGTCGTCAATGTAAAATGAAAGCATTATACTTAGCTGATGTTTGAGAAAAACCCTCCCAAGTCTGAGTTGCAGCTGAGAAAAAAAAAAAAAATCCTGTCAGGAATCCAAATAGGTTGTGGAGAGTTGCTCTTGGGAGCAGGAACATCTACGTATTCTCCATTTGTGCAGAGCCTAACACAACGGGCTCCTCATCCATGACAAGGGCTCTCAAGCACTGCAGCAACATAAATCCAAAGGTAGGCATAGTAGACTTATACTAGTGTGCATTGTGAATAATGGAATGTGTCCCTTGGCAATAAAACCTGTGTCAGATAACCATCAGGCCATGTATGTATATAATTATGCACACACAACTAGATCCAAGTTGAATAGCTGCTTTAAAAATATCCTTCAAGGCCACATTTTTGAAGTTCTTCAGTTTCACACGAGCAAAGGCACATAACAAAGAATAATCCTTGCAACTGCATGGTTATCCAAGTCATTTATATGTACAACTGTTTTTTTTCCTAGCAGCATCTTGTCTGCACTGTAGGCTCATTAAAAACACTTAAAGATAAACATCAGGAAGGTGACCATGAACATTGTATGCATGCATGAGTTTAAGGCCCTTTCAAAGTTTGGCTCTAAAATTACTAATGGCAGAAATTTTGAAAAATCACTTCATGTATGCTGGTAAATGTTAAGGTATGTTTTCCATTCCTGAAGAATCCTGCCAAATCTAAGGGAAGGGAGAAGGTGGGGGGTGGGGGGGAGATATAAAGTACTCATTGTTCCTGCTAAGTTTCCTTCTCGGGTTCGTTTCATTTTATCATTTACAAAGACTAATGTTTTACTTCAAAAACTAATATACAATAGGGAAGAGAACTCGGACCTTTATTCAGCAAGTGAACTTATCCAAGCTTTATGCATATGAACAGTTCCTGTAACTCTAGTGTAACTTATTACAGGTTTAAGCTGAGACATGATAAGACGTTTTATTAACTCAGATCTGTGTGCACATAACTGTCTTTGAATTTTTTTCGATCACTTCTGCAAAGCATTTGCCCCACTCACTCAAGCATACTGGAAGGGAGGTGCCAGCATTACTCAAATTTATTCTGTTTGGATCCTAGTTAATACTATTACTATTTCTCTCTCCCCTTCCTTCCTGTGTGCTTGGCATCCTGCACAGGAAAAGGGGGGCTAGAAAAAAGTAAAAACAGCAGTATCTTTGTGGTGGGTGAGCAATGGAAATAATGGAAACAGCAACAGAAAGAAGTAGTCTGGTCTGAGAACAGGCAGCTTTTCTGCCTTTTTTGTTATTTTAATAAAAAAGAAATATGCCTCTATTTTTTCTTAAAAGG
The DNA here is from genome assembly GCF_000737465.1 of Haliaeetus leucocephalus. NCBI lineage: Eukaryota > Metazoa > Chordata > Aves > Accipitriformes > Accipitridae > Haliaeetus > Haliaeetus leucocephalus. The sequence goes on along the minus strand of NW_010972764.1, from coordinate 4,199,282 downwards.
ATGAGACTTAATCCATTTTTCATATGTGAGGTTCATGGTTAGGAGTTGAAAGGGAACTGGAGGGAGTTCTGGCATCAGAGTTAGGGCTACGGAGAAGGACAATACCTGAGTCTGAACAATGGGACAACAGGACCAAAATGAACTGGCAGGAGGAAAAAGGCAAGAAGGTCGAAGCACAGGCAGAAGCATCAATGTTAGAATGGAGTGAAAGGGCAAAACAAGTTCAACCTCCCTGATACAAAGGATTCAGCAGAGCCACAAAGTCAGGTTGTATAGTTATAAAATACTGCTGTCAGAGCACCAGGATCAGTGCCCTGTCCCTGCAACACTGGGAGTGAGACATCTGAATTGAAAGCAGAACTGCTTACACATGCAGGTCACTAGATATCACAAAACCGACAGCAGGTACCAGAAAGACATTGTCTTGTTTGCGATCACAGAAAATTACATTTGCATAAACATAACTGTCAGCAAAAATTAGCGATAGTGAAACAAGCATAAAATTGCAGCTCTCGCACAACCAAGATCACAAAAGAGAAGATGAGAAAAAGCAACCTACAAAGAGATTTCCTAGGGGAAAATAAAGAATATATCCTTCAACAGCAGAGAAAAAAACCAACCACAACTGCAGCAAGGCACTTCCCAATAAATACCCCAAACCAGAAGAAACTAAAAACCCAGACATGCACACATGAGAGCATGCTTGAAAGGTTCACAAAAATATTTTGTTATCACAGTAACTGACAGTGTAATAATATAATTAATGATTCTTTACCTGCTATATTTCATCACAAGACATATGGTGCATACATTCTCTTCAGCTCCTCAAAGACAGAGGCTGGATCCAGCTGATCAGTCCACCAGCCAACTACATCTGTGAGCCCTGAAGCAGGAGAAAAGATGGCACACTGCTCAGGAGCCAACCAAGGCATGCTTGTCTTGAGTGTAGCTCCATACCACAACCAGCTGGAGAAAGGGAGCTGCTCCCACATCACAGGACACAATCACATCTGCACAGCTGGGCAGCCTCATCTCAGTTTGCACAGGGCCTTCAGTTGCTCAAAGTTCAGAAGATGGGGTGATGAGGAACGCATAGTTGTCACAAAGACTTAAGTGCAAAATGCCAACTTAAATCATGGAAATACAGCCCTGGGAAACCGGTGATCCTCCTCACAGAACTTTATCAGTAATCAGCTATCTTCTTTCTTAAACCTCCAATAGTTAAAGGTAACATGGGAATGACACAGATATAGCACATATTTTTTCTTAAAAAAAATCATGTTTATGTCTCTTTTCCTCTTACAGAACACAATTTATACTGATGATTTCTTCACAACAGTGCCTGCTCCAGAGTTGGCCCAAAATGTTTTCTAAAATTAACACCGTAATTCCAAAAAATAAAATGTTTGAAGTATTTCCATGTTTATTAGGCTTCTTCCAGGTATTCTTTCACAGTATGAAGGACAGGATTAAGATGTCTAGGTGCTCCTATTAAAGAAAAACAAAACAGCATTTGAGCTAACCTTCTTTGCCAGAAACTTACCTCAGGGCCAAAATTAGCATTCATGTTCTCTATTTTTAAACAGAAAGCCATTTCTCTTCCACAGGTTACCCATTACCATTGTTTTCAGCTTTCAACTAATTTCTCAGAAAAGGCAAAAAATTAGACAGCACGATATAAACGTAAACAGCCATCACTTAAAAAGACAGTGAGAAAAGGTGTGGTTGGCCTGATCAGTCATCATGCAGCACAAAAATCACTGAAGTTGGTAGCTCTGCATTTCTGTGTAGGAACGCAGGTTTGTCATGGTTTAGCCCCAGCCAGCAACTAAGCACCACGCAGCCGCTCATTCACTCTCCCCTCACCCAGTGGGATGGGGGAGAGAATCGGGGGAAAAACAAAAGTAAAACTCGTGGGTTGAGATAAGAACAGTTTAATAGGCCAGAAGGGAAGAAACTAATAATGGTAATAATAACAGTAATAACATGACAATAATAATAACAGAAGGATTGGAATATACAACAAGTGATGCACAGTGCAATTGCTCACCACTCGCCAACCAATGCCCAGTTAGTTCCCGAGCAGTGATCCACCCCACTCCAGCCAACTCCCCCCAGTTTATATACTGGGCATGACGTCCCATGGTCTGGAATACCCCTCTGGCCAGTTGGGGTCAGCTGTCCTGGCTGTGTCCCCTCCCAACTCCTTGTGCCCCTCCAGCCTTCTTGCTGGCTGGGCATCAGAAGCTGAAAAATCCTTGACATTAGTCTAAACACTACTGAGCAACAACTGAAAACATCAGTGTGTTATCAACATTCTTCTCACACTGAACCCAAAACATAACACTATACCAGCTACTAGAAAGAAAATTAACTCTATCCCAGCTGAAACTGGGACAAGGTTACAAAGTAAGATTGGGAATTACTGTCCATAGCTATTCAAGCGGCATAGCTTACTCCTTAGCTGTTATATTTAGGCCAAATATTCAATTTTCTAGACAGGATATCCACTGAAGAGAGAAAACAAGGATCTATGGAGTTCATGTCTAAGGAAAACCTAGGCCTTACACAGACCTGAAAAAAAAGTTAATCATTTCTCTATATTCTACCAAATCTACATAGTAACACATGGCGGGGAGTGGAAATTTCTCCAGAGGCGGCAGGGCCGTCCCTGCCGGGGAGGGGAGCACCTCCCGCCCTCCTCCCGCTCTCCCCTCGGGGCTGGCAGGGCTGTTTCTCACCCCGTTTCCCTCAGCCCTTTTGCCCTTTCTTCCCCAGGCTTTCCCTGAGGCTGAGGGGCTCCGCTGGAACCAGCTGGAACCGGCCGGAACCGGCTGGAACTGGAGGGAACCGGCCCGGGGCAGCCCCGCCTCTCTCCTCACAGGAGCGGCCGCCCCTGCAGCCCAGCCCGGCGCCCTCCCCACACCCCAAAACCTCCCCAAACCCCAGTACCCTTGCTCGTAGGAGGTTTGCTTTGTTTGGAGGAGTCTCCGTCCTTGGAAATACTCAAAACTCGGCCGGACGCGGTCCGGAGTGCTCGTGTTGGCTCTGCTCTGAGTGGGGCAGGGGTGGACGAGGTGATCTAGTCGGTCCCTCCCAACCTCAACCATCGTGCGATCATATGGCAAATGCCGGTCGTCTTTAAAATTAGTACTCTTCCCATTTAGCTGGTGTAGCTCCGTCACTACTGTTAAAAATTGCAATAAAACACTGTAACGAGACAAAGTCATGCCTTCTGAATCCAGGCTGAAATGTGGACTGGAAACTTTGTATTTATCAGCTGAGCGCCAGCCTTGCCGGGCGTTAAATCTGGAAGCTATTTCCTTAATCTTGATGCCTGTGGACACACAGATGCCTTTCCTCTCTGAACAATAGTCCGGGGCATTTTGGACAGCAGGGGGGAGATGAAAGTGGGGAGGGAGCATGGAGAAAAAAGGGGCATTATGAGAACACTGACTAGTTTTAAATGGGAAAGCCTCCAGATACTTACTAGAAAATAATGTATTAACCTTGCAGATTTATTTATGCATACAAGTCAAATGTAATTAAGCAACAAATGCCTCAATTGAAAAACTGAGCAACACCAGAAATTATCATACTTGTCTTCTAGAAGTGACATTAATTTAACTCGACTCCCAGGTTCAAAATATACCATTATTTTGGATTGGTAGCTTATATTTCATTGACAGCTTTTCCCCAAAAGGATACCAGTAGGGGTTTAAACTTATCATTACAATTTTGAAAGATGTCAAAAGCTTGGCAACAGCAGTGCAGCCTGCATTCAGCACTTAGGATAACCTGGAAAAGGCAATCCTTTTCCACTGTTTGTCTTCAGAGCTATTGCTCTGACCAACCTTACCTCATTAGTTTAACTGATTTTTTTCCTTTCTCTAAATGATCTTGCAAGATTATTTGTACAAGCAAACATCCTATATGTGAAGCAATTCACCTGAGAAGAAAGAAAAATTAAGCACGCTCTAGAAATCTAGCATCTTAAGTTACTTGCCACCAGCTTGCCAGGAGCACCGGCGAGGCTGCTGCGAGGAGGAGAAGGCAGAAGGGAGATAAGTGAGCGAACGGCAGCGAACAGCCTGCATCTGTTTTTTGTACAGAGATTAGCCTTCATCTTAAGACATGAAGATTTCTGATAATACTCTCAGGAATTTATCTTCAGTGATTTTGAATTCAAGCAGGATGAACGGAAATAGTTAAATATTTTCAAAGAGAAATAGCCTCTTAAAATCTCCATTTTGATGGTCCTAAATTACAGTAGATTATGGGGAAGCTTGGAAACCTTCAAAACTAAGGGACCAAGCTTTTCACATTGAGCAACATTGTACGATCTTTAAATGTGAAAAAAATCACTCTAATTGAGGCAAACATCAGAAAATAATAGCTTTTCAAAAGCCTCCAAAAAAAGGAGATATGAAGGTTAGCTTTCCTTGAGTCCAAAATTCAATGGTGAAGGAGACTGGGGAGTACTGTGGTTTTCTGAGCCCAAGAGATCTCTCTCTTAAGGAACTCATAATAGTCACAGCTGAGGAAAAAAACCTCTCTGCATCTACACGCTCATTTCTCCCTTAACTTTCAGCTTACTGTTTTGGGTTAGTGTTCCAAAATTTCATATTGTAACCCTGTAGCTTTATATATTTTACAATGTCAAAGCCTCTGTCAGTCTGAGAAACTATTATTTAGTGTCCAAATGTGAACACATATGCCACTAGAAAAAGGATCTACAAAAGTGGTTATGGTCCATTTACTTTTAAAATGTTCATTTAAAGAAGTACTTATATTGTGGACATAATAATGAAAATTATATATAATTTTAAAATAGACATCACCTGGAAAAATGACTTACAGATTGCAGGACATTGCTGAAAATATCCAATGCCATATGGATACTATTTATGGTCTATATTCACAGCAATGGTAATGTATGAGAGAAACAATCACAGTGAATTATTTCCCCTTTCACAGGTATAGATAATATAATAATGGAGCTTGATTTCATTTACAGACTGACAAGTGTTAACCTTTATGAAATGCTGTTGTTACCACTGTTAAAGGAAATGGAAAGTTCACATTGAAAGGACATGTCTTTTTAAAATAAAATGCAAAAGGCAAGTCATTTCAGTACCTTAGTTGTAAGGTTCAAGCTGGCTTTCCTAGGTGATGGAAAAGACTTTATAAAGCAAAGTAAATTCTGCTTTGATGATATGACTAAGTGCAGTTCAGCTTTGAGGTAATTAACTAAGTTAAGGGACTAACAAGAATCTCACTGATAAAGTTATCTAGAGATTTTTTTCTTCTCAAACACCAGCAGTGCAAACTCATCTCTGGACCAGAGGACGACATTTGGTTCCTTTCAGACCTCGTAATTACATCACCAAAACCAGAACTGTTTCCCAAATTCTGGACTATTGTGTAAAATAGTACATGCTTAAATTCATTGCATGAGTTGACCTATGCACCAAAAGTTTACAATGAAACTTTTAAATGTAGAAGTACCCTTTAGGGCAGCCCATATATCCCATCATTTTGCTCAGTATCCAGTTCCCAGAGGTTTTAGAGATTGAAGGAAATAAGTAAAAGGGCATATCGTAAACATACAGAAAGCATTTCCCAAGCATACGGTTATTCACCAGGAAATCTTGTTCTAGTTCTTGACAATACGTACATTTATACTGTGGTAACACTGAACATCATCTGAGAATAAATCCCCTTCCAAAACAATTTCAGGAGCCACACTGTCATCTAAACTAGAAATTCCCTGGGCTGAATGGGTAAAGCTGGAGCCCACTTGGCAGGACCAACGTCAGAGAGGAAAAGAAAAGGTGAAGAGGCTAAAGTAATCACAAGTGGAGAGATTAAAGAAATGCCTTTGAAGAAAGATGGAGACAATTTGGAAGGATACTTGAAGATGTAAATAGTGAAAATTGTCAAGAATAGCCCCAACTCCTTTACTAGAGTCAAAGTGCATACAGCAACAGATGCAGAGGGCACACACTGCCAATTTATGGCAATACAGGCATTGCATGGGACGTAGGGAGGAAATAGTTCAGAAGTAGAAGACCCTTTCCAAAACAGATTTAAATCTTCCTAGTGATTAGAAGTGAAATTAAAGTTCTTTTCAAGCCGAATAGGGCTCAATATTTCCCTCAGAAAATATACTCGGCACCAGATGTAACTGAAAATGCAACTGAAACCCCGGCAGGAGATGGCTCTGACTTGCCTGTGTGAAGCCTTGGCTTTACGGGCCACACAGGTAGTCACAAGCCACCTGCCCAATGTGGGTTGACAAGACACAGGTTGTCACTAGGTGAGCAAAGAAACGGGTTTGAACTGATTCATGGTGCGAGGGAGTGCACAGAGGAAGTGCAGCCTCATACTCACACCCTGAAGCAATTAAAATGTTGGGGTACATCACAGTGTTTGCTAAGAGAACAAAAGAGGCCAGGATGAAAATATATGTTCTCCTGCATGAGCTCTCATGGCCAGTGGTACCCAAGCAAACCAGGCTGGCAACTCCTAGGTCTAAATCAAAAATCTGTAATCATCTTTGAGAATAAAAGTAGAAGGTGCTCAACAGTGCAAAAATGCTCCTGAATTTCCTGTAGTAGGAAACCCCTCATCTCGATTGCAAGTACTAGCAAAACAAAACAAGAGCTCAGAATAAGCACAAGTTACCTTTTCCTCAGCTTCTCCTTTAAAGGCAGTGTCTAAATACTGACCTTCTGAACTACAAATGCACCAGCAACACAGTAACACAGCAGGATATCTGTGTTAGCAGTAGATTTATCAAATACAGTTGGTAGCTTCTGTTACACCAAAATGCTTATGCCAAAAATGCCACAAGAATCCAGAGGAAGTAAACAAGGGCCCGTATCAGCTTTTTCAGACTTCCTACCATATTGCTGTACATGTCCTGCACTGACTATTTACATTATCTCACACTAAATACTCTGGTCATGCAATTCAATTAGCAAATCACAACTCAAGAAAGCTATCTACTTCGTAACAATTTAAACATTTAAAGCAGCCAGCCCCCATACATATAAACATCAAAAGCTATGTAAATATATGGGCAACATAAAGCATGTGAAAAGTTGCAGACAAAGCAATAGACTTATTTATCAAAGCAAAGAAACTCTCAAGCACCCTCAAGCTATAGCCCTAACAAAAGTCTATCTTGGAGACTGTTCTCATAATTCCACACCATACCTTCCCTCTTCCCTCCCCCAAAACAGCAGGGAAGATGGGAGAAATTACATCATGGGGTTTGCTTTTTGAAGAGTCCCATAGGCAGCTAAAATATTACACAGTAGTTTTGCTTAACTATTGCTAAAGCCGCAACAACACATTCCAAAACAGTCCCAAGCACTTTTCCAACTGGAACAGATTTTTCTTGCTCTGAGCTCATTTAAAAAGGATTTTTGTCTTCCCTTAGCACTATGTACAAGCAAGCCAACAACATAAGAAGCCCAAACAGTAAGTTTTCATCTACCAGTATGGGGGCATGAGAGAAAATGGACATTTAACACTAATACCAGATAATAAGGCTGTTACATAAAATTCAGTAAGCTCAGTGGGGAGCTTTTCATGTACTTTTCCTTCAAACCACTAATTAGCAGAAGAACCGCACAGAATGTGCATGCCCCCTACGTTCTTCCTTTTATTGGAAGGAAGCAGCAGGCTTGATTTCTTTTTTAATATACTGAGATCAGCATCATTTAAGACAAGTACCAAAACCCATTTGCTGACAACCCGCTGAACCCTCGCACTGATTCTTGTGCCCATCTTTGACGTTTGTGGGGAACTGCAGAACACAGAGAAAAAGGAAAATTGTAATGATCTTGCCAGTATTTGAGTGCCTCTGAATAACGTTCTCCTTTTTATGGGTTCTCTGAGGACATACAAGTGGGAAACATGTACTTTAAATCCTCTTCCATGAGCTGGTCATTCCAGACGGACGAGAGGCTGAGTGGAGCACAGGTAAAGTCGCCCTTTCACGCAGCGCTATTGGGGCCATGTTGTACTTTTTACAGCTGTGTCATGAAATGCAAGATGCCATTCAACAGTGCTGTAGAAATGTAATAAAATCCCATCTTGGATATGTTAAGCGTTTCCATCCTCAGAAGTTACTGCTGGCATGCTGCTAATCCCTCCAGCTGCACCCTGAACAGGCTCATCAGAGTTGACCATCAACCTTCTCTTGGCTTCAACCAATCCAATAAACCTGTCCAGGCATCAGGTTTACTGCTTCTCAGAATAGCACAAAGAATACTAGGAAAAAATAATTCTATTTCTTCTTAAATGTGAAAGTTCAGCCATCACGTGACATCAAATTGCATAGTGTGCACTAAGATACTTCACTGATTCACTCTCTCCAAACAACAGCAACTGAATTTTATGTATGCTTTCACTAGGGTACCATCTCTCTGCCCCCACATCCAGCAGCCTCTTTCCTTGTATAAAAACACGTTATTACTGTGGGAAAATTGAAAGAAGATAATTTATAAACCAACACTATTAAACAGTTGATTCCTAAGAAGCTCTCAAATTCATTTAGATCTATCTCCTCTTTCTCAAATTTTCTTTTTTCCAAATACAACTATGAATATTTATGATTCAAGAAGTTTTTTATTTTGATAACTTCATTTTAATTGAGTTTATCAGCCAAAAGTGACTATCATGGTCTATCAGCCTACTGCAAATGGTGCTCAGGGGACAAGAAAGTGAATGCTAAGCAGAGAAGATAGACTCTTTCACTTTCATTACCTATGTTAAAGAAAGGCAAAAAGCCAACATATATGTTAAACAACAGAAGTCATATTAAGTTGGAGGGTATTTTCCCTAAAGTATGCACTAGGTTCTTAACCCATACCTGCTGTTTTCAGAAGCACATGTCCTTTCTTCCATCCCTTAAGACAGTGTGGGACAGGTATGTGTTAATACACACATACTGACTGTTTCACTACACACAAGGAATTAACACTTGATCTAAATACAGTAGGCTTAGTTCAATTGTAACTGATTTCAGAATAAAACCCCAAACAAATATTCAACAAAGCATGAAACCTGTCATTGAAGTGTCTACTATGTCCTCACCCCATAGCTAATTTTTTGTTCTTTAGTGCATGTTATATTCAGTCTAGCATTTCACTTTTTAATATCAAATTATGTATTACAGAGCAGTGGCAGGAGACTGTATTCAAGGCAGATAATAGTCTCCTACTTGAAACTTTTCTCAGTTGTCCCTTTTTCATTCAGACACCAATCACATTCCCAGAAGACACCAAACAGTATTCATCTCATCACTGTTTATAAACGTAAGAAGTTTTTAAAGAGATTTGTCAAAGTATATTAAAGTGAGAACATTTCCAAAAAAAAGCCCCAAATGAGTAACAGGAAGCTAGGCATTAACAACCCACTAAACTTTAAACTCTTAACATGTCATTTTTCCTGGACTGTTAGACAAAAAAAATCAGAAGCAAAAGGTAAAAATGGGATTAGGCAAAACTGTAAGTCTAATGCAGACTCATATCTATGACATACAGTTTTATTACTTGACCTAGTCTTTTGTGAACTTTCAGTGCAGTGAAGGTCTATGAATATCCTGAACTCCTTTGTAGAATTTCATGACAGGGTTATAGCACAGCATGGGAATCTCAGATCCACAGCAATAAAATGGAAGAGAAAAAAATGTTTCTGCACCATCTAGCTACTGTGGAGAGCAAAACATCCTTTTTGTGATTACAGTGTGCATGACTACATGGTTACAGCTGGTTAGCTGTCATGGAACTAGACCAAAATTAGTGGCAGCAGCAGCAAAGTAGAAAATAGCATAGATAAGGAACATGCCAACAAACTGGGGGGAGATGAAGGGACATCAGTCTAATAGCAGAAAAACCTATAGGCATAGTATCAGGGACATTGCAATGAGGGCATCGGTCTGCACTGATGACACTGGACATCAAACACCAGCTTTGCTCAAAGACCTGATCTCTCCTGCTGAAAAGAGGTATTGAGTTAAAGCACTAAGAAAAGTCTTGAGGGAACATTGAGTGAAGCTCAGACAACAAGAAGATAAGCCTCTGTTTTTAATATGTTGCTCTAATCGCTCTCTACCTTTTGTACCTAGTTTTGAAAAAACATTTCTATGCTACACACATCCTATTGCCAGCTGTGAGTGCCCACATGCTGAATACATGTCCTTTTCACTGACAATTTGAGTTTTAACTGATCATCACTGCCTAAGGTAAGGTTCTGCACGCTCCCATTAACCAATTCCATGTGGCTCTTGCCAGAATCTTAGAGACGCATTTCCCCACACCTCCCTTTTCCAGCCAAACCCAAAAAGTACCAGCAAGCATTAACCTAATGTAAAATTCCATGTTCTCCTTACCCAGTTAGTTGGCAGTGTTCTCCTACCCTCGAAATACCCCATGTTTCACAATGACCTGTGACACCTGTCTCCCAAGGTATCTGCACTACTGCTGTTGATGGCAATTCTTCATTAGTTTTGGACACACCACATCCTGGTACCTTTAAAATCCATTTGATTTTGAGAGCTCCACCTAAAATTGAATTCAGGAACCAGGAAATTCCAACAGAAACTTAATTCTGAGCAGGAGCTGCAGAACAGACAACGGTGGCATTCATTTTCCTTGTACTGATAATGATGAGATTAGGCAAGCTATTTTTGCCATGTCTTTACAAAAAACCACTGGCTGTTCAAACAATAAACCAGGAAGCACGCTTAGTATCCTTCCATTTTATCACACAAATCAAAGCAGACCAGGGACTCACTGACAAGAATTCCAAATTTCAGTAAGCAATAAAATTCATGCTTCCTGACTCATCACAGACCCTGAAAAGGAATACTGCTTTGTGTTTCGTACAACTCTATTTACTTAGGCCAAGAAAAGCATCAGAGCCATATCTTACTGTGCATATCAAGAGTCATCTGAATAAGAGCTGTAAAGGAGAACCTGGCTGGAAAACTGGTGCTCTCTGTAAGGACACACAGTTGCGTAACAGCGGTTATTCATATCAATTACAGATTTATATGTGTAACTCCTTCACTTAGTAAGAAATAAAGAGATCCTATAGATTATACTACATAAACATTTACTTTTCATTTCTTATTGAAGAGAATATATGAGCACATTCTGCACTAGAGGAAGACAGAGATGAGGAAGAGTTAAGCAAGGGGCTATGACAACCAGAGGTGAAGCAAGAGAAAGAAACAAGTGAAAAGGGGAGAGTAGGGAGGTAAAGAAAAGCAAAAACAGGTATTGGAAGAGCAGTTTGTGGAACAAAACAGACAAACAAACATATGCAACTGGAACTGGGTAAAAAAAACAAGCAAAAGAAATATTTTGAACCTAAATAATGCAAATCCTATCTCTTATTCTGTATGGGGTTTCATACTCCTTTCCTGGGTTATTCCAGAGCTGTGAGTAGGTAAAGGAACCAGTAGCTGCAGCCACAATAGGAAAGGTTCATTTGAGATTTTTGGTATCTCTATTTCTTATCCTTCTCTAACAAAGCCGGGTTCAAATAACTTGTCTGTAAGGCAATTATCCTGTAAAACGGTTTGATATGGGCAAAAATCTGTAATGGAAACATTTTACTATCTGTTTAGTTTCCAAGTTACAGCAGAGTTCCTTCTTCTATTCTTCACCTCTTCTTTATGTAGAAATTGTAAAACCTTAACGCATTGTCTGAAATCTTATCAGACATGCAGGTGTTTCAAAAATGCCCAGGTGGGAGACAAGGTACCTGAAATATGCTGTCTAGGTTTTGGTTGAAAATTCTGATTTACAAAGTGGAGAAGCATTTAAACACGTTGAAGAGTCCTCTCCAACCTTATGACACAACTAGGACCCCAAATTGCCAGTTTTTTCCACTGCTGCAAAGGTTGATATAGTGAGACATACAGCTTCTCCCTGTCCTACAGACTGGTACATTCCATGTTTTATCATGTGTTACCACAATTCTTGGGCTGCCTATTGAGAACTCCAATTTTCAAGTCCAATTTTCAATGTACAAAAATATAAAAGGTTTGCTACATTTAGCATGCATACTTAGGTATATTAGAGCTTTTGTTAGTCCTGTTCCAGCTTTGTCTGATGCTACACTGTATTACTGAAACACTGAATGCTGAGCAATGTTACAAGACGACCAAAATACCAAGGAAAATAAATATTCAGTAAAAGAATATGCACTGTTGCCTCTAAGATGATAATAACAGTTTACAATTACTTTTACTTGCTAAAAATAACTCCCACAAAAGATTAAAGCAACATTAATAAATGTTTATTCATTTAACCTGAAAGTACAAGATAAAACTAAAATTTCTAGATGAGTTATTAGCAATGGAAATCAAAAAACTTTTTGATTGAAAATGTTGCGCTCTCAAAAATCGAAAAGACTCAGGTGTTCCCAAACCGTACCAATTCATGAACTTTATATTCCAGCCACAAAAGAAAAACAAAGATCAGTAATGCACAAACCAGAGTAACAGAAGCTTGCTTCCAGCACAAACATTGACAAAACTCTGGCTCTAAAATCAGACACATTCTTGGTTACTGTTATCAGCTTGGTTGTTACATTAAAATGAATTTTCACAAAAAAAAGAAATGTTAAATTTAGGCTTGGAATAAATATTGAACTGCAGAGAAATTCCAGGGATAACAGCTCAGGTCTCTCATGGCCAAAGCAGAACTCTGCTTATAATAAAGATTGCTAATGAATGTTAACGATTAGTATGCATGCATGACAATGTAAAGCAGTGGGAATATTTTGAACACTGGCTGTCTACTGAGGGCACAAGTTTACATTATAATTAATGGAACACTCGCTTCGCCATTATTAGAAGCATCTGTCCTAGGACCATTTGGAAATTGATTGAAATTCAGGCCTTACCAGCAGCTATAACATTTGTTCATATTTTATTTCCACAAGAAAATAAACCTGCAGTTGAATTTTGTTCTGAGTTTAACATAGTTAATAATTTTAGAGACAAATTTAAATGGCGTTAACATGGCTTTTTAAAAAAATATTCCACTCTCTGACTGGAATTTTCCTCTTTGATACAATATTTGCCTATACTTCTGCAGTATACGTATGTATACACATATGCAAAAAATATTTTAATTTGGCAGTGTGGTTGCAAAGTTGATCTTAATCTGCTTTACCCTATGTTTTCTTACACACACACATATATATGGTACTGTAATGCATTACATCCACTGACTGTGTTTTTTCCACAGGATGCTCACCAGACCAGCCATGGGTGACCAGTATTCCTTTATAGAGCAGTTACTCAACATTTTGCCTTTTTCTTGCCCCTCAATGCACTGCCCGGAACTCTATTTACTGTACAGTATGATTATTTTTTTTTTTCTAATACATTCTACAATATTATTACTAAAACACGAGTGGCTCATGAAAATCAATTTGTATCCATACCTTGAAGTAGACTTATCCCCACCGTCCAGAGGAAAAGACAAGGTACAACCATATCAACACTGGAAGCACCAGTTAACTCTCCGTGCTCATATTCCCATTGTATTTCATACAGCATAGTAGTTCAAAGTCAGGTGAACTATGTTGTGGATATGAAACATCATCACTTAACTTTTGCAAGTATCTGCTCTTGATTCAGTTACAGTTTTCACAGTATTTTTAAAGATCTTATTTCTTAACCAAGTTGAGATTTTCACCCTCCCTAGATGAGCAAGAGAATACTTAATACGAAGGCAGCCTCCTATTAAACATCAAGCCACTTCTTCATAGTACGAGGCTGCTAAACTTTAAGGAAGGAGAAGACATCGTCTCCTTTGTTCATTGAAATCATTTAGTCTTCATCAAAGAAGTTTTAGACCATTTCCCCACCCCCAGGTCCGCTTGAGACATATCCAAAATGGAAAATTTCCATTCGAACTGTTAAAGCTTAGCAAAAAATTACAGAAAACTGAGCGCAAAATTTTACAATGGGAAATACTAGGCATTATGGATTATGTTATTACCTACGCTAATAGCATGTCTTTAAAATTACCTTCCAAATGCTCCAAGTAACACATGTAAATAATTTAACAAGCTTGCCAATGAATTACAGGTCTTTTTCATGGGTTTGGATGAAGAGAGCACACAGCTGTCAAAAGGCTGGGAAGTGACCTGAGAGCAAGAGTTTGCTGCCAAATTGTTTCAGTGGTGCTGATGAGTTCCAGTTTTGGGGATGGGTCAGGGATTCTCACCATCTTCATCTTAGGCCATTTGAGTCCAACACCACAACCTTTTTTGATCATCGCAAATTTGTGACATCTTTTTTCATTACCATGCAACAGTATTTCTGTTTAAATTAATCTGGTAACTATAAACTCCAAATTTACCTGCCTATAGAAGAGCCTGAAAACTTTGCCCATTCTGATGTGGATGAAACATACTCATATGAAACAGAAAGCTACATAATCTAAACCACATTTTTAACTGTTAAGCATTTCTTCACCAAGATATTAATTAGTCTGTGTGTGTGTATGTGCATATAAAACAAAACAGATATTAGCCCAGATCCTGCAGCTGAGCTCCTGAAATGCATATATGAATATGTGGGTGGGCACTGCAGAGCAGGAGGAAACTGCAGGGAAAGGTAAAAGAACCAATTCTGGGGCTTAGAGACAATTTATAATTACTGTAGGTATTACCTGGTGTTTACCTGTAACCAAGGGCTGGTGCTGCACATCTATGTGAAAGGGAGTAAGTTTAAATGTTTTATAGCAGCAGTAAATTAATGGTTAGTAAAATCATTTTTACAGGGTGTACATAAAATAGCAGGTGCTTTCCAGACAAAAAGAAACTGCCCAACTTCAGTGATTTTCCAGCTGAGTGGTATTTGCTTTAGTCTGTCATGGCATGATTGGGAATATACGCAGAATATCTCCTCAAAGCGTAATACATATTTCCGTGAAAGAGAAAAACACATTTTCTAGATATGAGGAAAGGTATGCATTAGAAAAATATGCCAGTATTGTCAGTTCTAAGATACAAAATAGAGAAAGATGAGGGACTTAGCATTAGCTATACTGAGTATCACCATGCCTTTGAAACAACTGAATCCCAGAGCAAAAAAACAGTCATGCCTCACGTGCCTTGGAAAGAAATTCACAGCAAAAAGCACGTGGCAAGGGAGGTCAGGGGATTGCTCAGCCTGCTCCACATTTTTAATTGGCTGCTTTACATGCAAAATCTCTTGTAACCCCAAGTCATGTGCTCACATATGCCACGTACCCTCACGCACCCAAAACCTTTTCTGTGACCAAGACCTGCAGCAACAGGTCAAATCCCTTCCCTTGCAATATGGCCCCAAAGGCAGACACCGCTTACAAAAATGACGTGGGCCATAGGACACCCACCAGCAGATGGAGGACTTGAGCTCAGTGCTTTCAAAACAGGGAAATTTAACACCCGTCTTCACAAAAAGAAGGCTTGGACCACCAGGTCACAGATAAAACTTCATATATCCGCTTGTGACTGTGCCACCATATGTTAGAAAATCCCAGACCCTCAGAATCAGGGTGACTGCAAGTGAGAGGGAGCCTGAATCTGAAAGCTCAGTGTCGGCTATAGGTTGAGGACATAACCAGTATAAGGTATAATTCAGGCCTCTCTGTAGAGAATGAACATCCCCTGCTGTCTTATGCTTACCCAGAGGAGTCTGCACCCTGTCCACACCCTATCTTTTGGGATGGAGGTGTCTTAAGGGTTGAGACAAAAGCCGTCACTGTTCTCGGATAAGAATTTTGCTGCATACATCCCTCTGTGTTAAGCTGGGAACGCAACACAGTCTGTCTGCCAAGAAGTGCAGGCTCGCCACGCTGGCCTTTTGCCAAGGATGGGTTGTCACAGGACCACAAGACAGCTTTGACAGGAATGAAATAACAACAGTAAAAAGTTACACAGATGCAACCGGGTATGCAGTTCACAATCTCAATTTTCTTTTGTAAGTAGCCAGATTTAGTGAGAACTGCTGCAGGCTTGAAAGACTCTTCTCACCCTGGCTGTGAAGCTGCTTTACATGCAGCTACTGGAATAATCAGGGTGCAGTTCATCAAGCAAGTTTAGACTATTTTTAAAAGCATACTAGTATTTCAGGGCAGGAGCACAAAACAATGAAATGGAACTTTATAATGAATAAAAGCAATTTGTAACTTTAAGTCTAGACTGGCTACCAATCTCTATAATATGATATACTCTAAAAGCATTAAAAAACATTGCAATGCATTAAATCTTGCATTTGAGAGGTGACAAGCCACTGCATGTTAAGATGTCACGTGCCGAATTCTGTTGAAGGAAATACATTCCATTATATAATATTTTTTGCTAGAGAAAACAGTGTTTTGGGTATAGTAGAAGGCAACAAAACCCCCATCTCAGGCCTGTGGGAGAAGTATGAAGCCCTAACTTTAGACTTCATTACAAATGACTTCTATTCCCAGTAATCTGCAGTACGCTGGAGGGGGATATAGCTCTGTCACCAGTACCAAACTTAATATTCAGAACCTTAACGGTGAACACAGAAGCATTTGCTATTGGAGATCTAGCCCCTACCCTCGGAGTCACACAACGAGGTGACACCACAGAGCAGCGAGGAGTCCTCCAACCTCCCATACTGCGGCTGCATCAGGATCTAGGCATCTTAACCCACTGGCATGCATTAACTACCACCAAACTTTAAAAAAGTATTAATAATGCCTTCTGTCAACAGTCATTAAATCCAAACTGGGGCCTTCCGCATGAGCATACTGCTCCCCAGTAACTGCCAAGTAGGTAGCTTCTCGCAGTGTGTCACATTGAGGGTACCTAATGCAAAAGGGTGGAATTGTTGACCTGAATCATTTACAATGGCTCAGCTGAGCTGTTTTATGGAGTAGGGGATGTAAGCACACATGAAACAAAGACCATATGCTTAAACTAAAAAATCCCTTCCATTCTTTATTTTACAATCAGGTTGTATTTTACAGCCTTATTTAGATTTATGAATAGTCAATCCAATATTTATAACTGTCGTAAAAACTGAGCAGCTCATTGTTTTTGTAAACCTAACCTCAAATCTTTGCCAAGAAAAATAAAACTAAAAGCTTTCTAAAAAAGGAACATTGTTCTTACACCAACAGAACAGAGAGAAAAATAAAATGTCTAAAATGAAATGGGCTTCCCTGGTCAAGGGAAAGTAGCATCATGCAAAGAGAAAACATGGTTCATCATCAAGTTTGCCACCTGACCTTCTGTGAGGCTTCTAAGCCCTCAGGTCCTTCCTTCAGCTTAGCCCGCTCCAAGGATCCTAACCATTGGACACAAGTAATTATGCTGACCTCCCCCCCTCTGTGTCTTTATGGGAAAGATAATTTATCCCTAGTAGCTATGACAAATTCAAGAACTTACACCCTTGGAAAAGAGTCTGTTCTCTGGTTAAGCTGCAAGGCCTGGGAAAAGGGAAAGCGGATAGTCTTGGTAACGCAAGTGCTAGGCTGAACAGGAGGCTTGGTTGGAAGGTAACAAACCACTCAGTACACGTACAGGTTATTTAGTACAGCACATACCTTATGTTCAAGACAGAAAGAAAATTCTCTTCCTTTTCCACTAGGCCAGTACAGTGAGGCCACCCCAATAATCACTTCCTATATTTAAATTGACAAAAGCTACATCAACTATCCTTTCTGGTATTCAAAAGCTTAAGAAAAAACCCAGGAGTGTTAAAGGTATGTCAGTCCTACAAGTAAAGTAGGATCCTTTTATGCTGGAAACAGCTTCTCCCATAGATCATGAAGTTAGTGCACTGAAGCCTACTCAGAATCCTTTGAAAGTCATGAGAAAACCCAGCAGAGAAGTCTGGTACAGACAGCAATTATTTACAGTAGCATAGGGATAGAAAGGTTCCCTGAAAAAGCAGCACAGCAGATTTCTCAGTAAAACACAGCTACCAAAACTTAATATATACTATGCAAACTGTAACTAAAATGTTAAATCTCTGAATTTTAGGGAAGGAATTTATGAACTTTTCTAAAACCCTGAAATTCAAAACTTAGCTTGAAAGGTTTCCAAGAACTCTTTCAGTTTAGGCTATCTCTCTCAACTAAAACCATACATCATATATTCTAAACACTGCTATTGCATTGCAACAAAGCTTCTGCACACTAGTGGCTTGGAAGGACGTCGCCGCATCTCAGTGATTCTACTTTTCCCAGGAGAGATGGGACTCACTAACCTCTGTTATGGCCACACCACTTCCTAGATCCCAGAGCTGACAACACCTGGATTCTTCTTCTGACAGTATCTGGAAGGCTGACGGTAGGGAGAACTGCCAGGACATAGGGACTGTTAAAACTAGGAGAGGCTGGAATTCAAAAGTGAAAGGCAAATGTTCAGGCAGGGCAGGGCACTAAGCAAAGAGGAAGGACTTGGGGAAGAAAAGGAGGCAGGGAAAAAAAGAGTCAAAGCAGCGGATACAATAACACATCATCCCTTTCTTCTCAAATTCAGGTTCCACTTACAGGTTCTTCTCTGCGTGTGGGCTGAAGAAAATGGTTAGAAAAACACAAAAAAGTTTGCAGTCTACATGCCACTTCCAAGAACTTTTAAAAACCAAACTTAACCAAAATTTGAACTACAGGTCATCAGTCTAGACCTTTCCAAGAGTCAGCAGTCACTCAAGTTTTTTGTCTAAAACTATACTAGTTTTCTTAACAGCAACAGAGAAGCACTTACAACATGAAGTAACAGCAGAGGCCTCATAACTACACTAGCCAGACAACTCACCAGGATGTTTCTATCTCCCACTTCGGTTCATGTCAGAGCCCTGAAATATCCCCAGCTGCAAACTGTAATAGTGATGGATGAGTTATGCAGCTGATACAGAAAATCAGAGTGCACAGCTTGCCTTACTTCATCATTCCTCAGATATTTAGCATAGCTTTCCCCTCCTTCCCTTACAATTCACAGAAAGGCAAATGGCTACATTTTTCCATGCTTTGATGGAAGAAAAGGACTGTCAGCTGTTTGCCTTTATTTAATAGTTGTTTCAAGAGCTTTTCAGCAAAGAGGAAAAAAAAAAGACAAAAAGCAAAAGGAAAAAATCTCCTTTCAAAAAGCAAACCACTGCAATATTTCCAAGCCAGAAGGCACAATCTGACTAGGCCACTTAAATGACAGCATAGATCTCATTCTTACCAGTAGATCCTTTGACATATAAAGCTAGGTCAATCTTTCAGTAATGAGGTGAGTGGTAATCATGTTTATGTATCACAGTTTGGACGATAACCTCTCAACACTAGTAGGTTTTCTTGTGTTTTTGCTATGTAAGGAAGATCACTTCATTGCTTCTTTTGGCATTACTAAATGTGGTTTTGGGATGAGGAATGCAAAATGGACATTTTTTTAATCAGAAACATACTGCAGTAACTACATTACTATTTGGTATTTTTAAGCAGTCTACTTAGCGAGAAAGCAATCACCCATCAGTTGCCCATCTGCCTTGGAGCCCATTGGAGCTCTGGTGTGAGTGTCATCCCATATTCCAAGAAGCTATACGCAGCAGGAGTGGAAAGACCAGAGGATTCACATGTTTAGTAAGCCAAGTCCCCAGTGGATTAAGACCTATTCTTCTTCTTAAAGGATGAATGTACACATAAATCCCAATGTTTCCATAAAACATTTATAGTTTTAGAACAGCAGAGCAAACATGGGCCAATTGCAGGGATTTTATTGTGTTTGCCTTCTGCAGAAATGTGAAATCTCAATCATTCTTCTTTTATAAGAGCTTTTGCAACATGCACATGTGCCTTGCTGAATTAGCAGTGGTACTGTCTGGAAAACATATGTAATTAAATTGGTGTAAGGAAAGAGACAGCCCATTGTCTATTGTTCCTAAAAAAACAACTCATGTATCTGAGAAATAGGAGCCAATGGATGCAGCTCTTACTAAACAGAAGACAGAAAAAGCAAAGATGAGCACAGGTTTGCACTGAATTTTCTGCCTTCCAAGGAAGATATGCTGAGAGGTTGTAAAGGCTTAGAATGTTGTAACTCTTCCTGCTTTAAGGTTGACCATCACTTCAAAGCAGTGTGGAAACGCATTGGGTTGTTTTATTTAACTTTTGGTATGGTTTTAAACTCCAAGAATAAAAGAATTGATAAGGCAAAACCAAAACAAGTGTTCAGTTAGTCATGTGAAGTAGCCATCTAGATTCGTCTTCTAGCTCCCTTTTTAATTAATGGAGCAACAACCTAGGCATGAGAACTTCAGATAATATAAATCAACATCCATAGCTCCACTGAAGTCAGAGCTATGCCAATGTACACCAGCTGGCTTAGGAGGACAAAATGATTCATCCACTAAGTCTGTGCACTACCTGCTTGCAATTATTTACTTGCTCTATCTTTCCCAGAATTATAGCTCATAGAAAACATGCTCCTTAGCAAGGACTAAACAAAAGAAATATGTACATTTACTGGTATTTTACAAGCATTTTGCCAACCAAGTTAAGACGTTAGAATGGACATTGCATCTGAATGGCATCTGAACAGTTTAACTAGGCACAGCGAACAGATAAACAGTAATTTTCTTAGCCTTAAAACATTAAAGAAATAGGATGCTTAAGAAAGGAGAACATCCTTTCCCAAAGCTTCACACACAAACCAATCTCCTTATCTCTAGGGTTTACAGTGAAAAAGTGGGACCTAAAATAGAGCAGCCATTTTCCACTACTGCCTCTCAGGAAGATGGAGTTCTGTATAGTATCTCAGGTTTTGGTAAATGGCATTTTGTGGTATGTTTTGATGATAACATTATTTTGCAGCTTCACAAATTGAACACCGGCATCTCTGTCATGACTGACACACTTTGGAGGACTAACACAAGAACTGTAACTGAACTTATGCCACGCAAAGGTCTACCATTAGAAAAAATTATGTTTAAAGGACAGCAAATGTGTGTTCAAAGGAGCAAAACCAAGCATTCCCTTATCCCTAAGCATGCCAGGTCGATCTCCAGAGCACATTGGCCCCCACACAAAGCCTGTACTTCTTACATAGCCTTTCACAAAAAGTTCCCAATGAACTGAAATCCTGAAGAAGAGTGCTCTAAAGGTGAACTTTAGGAGAAGAGTGCACAAGCGAAAGGCTTAGCATGTCTCAGCACTGGCTTAAGGGTCAAGATCAATTTTTTCTTGCAAGAAATAGGATAACTACTCATAGGATATGCACTTTAAGTCACACTTAGAATCCCATGTTCTTTATGTTAAAAATATGGAAAAAAACCCCAAACTATTCTCCTATTCAAAATTCAATTTCATGCTAAAAGAAGAAAATTCCTCTACAAAGAAACTGCTCTCATTGAACAATACGGCATTGTATCTAATTTTAGTTTGTATGTTTTCATAGGAACATATAGAAAGATTAGTGGTCTAAAGTTTGGATCAGCAGATTTGATGAGAAGAGGGGAAAACATCCTTCAACCATATCAGCTCTTTCTGCAAGTTTGATTTTATATTTAAAATTCTCCAAACTCTGTATCTTCAGTAGTTATCTAAACAGAACAACAAAATCCTGAGGCCAGAAAGTCCAGAAAAGAAGAAACAGGTACTTGGTGGACAAACATTTTTTTTCCCCCTCCCAGTAGGACTGTTATCACAGTATACCTCTTGCCACTTGTTACTGTGAAGCGATCAACACATCAGGGGCTGAAATGGTACTTCTGAGGAAGAAAGGAGGAGTGTGATCCATTCTATAAACACACCCAAGTTCTCTAGTACATATATTTAACTGCTTCACCTTATCTGGGAATTAATCATAAAACAATTTATCAACATACCTGTTCACCTGGTTTGTTTAAAAGTGTTTTCTCCCAAATATACAGCCCACTTCATTTCCTTAAGCTTGAAAGAACAAAATATTTAGCATTTAAGTGTAAACAAAGCTAAGGGTTTCTACTGAAATGCAATACAAGTTAGCTGTAATTTCTGAAAGGGACTGTACTTTAAACAAAAAGAAGGAAGAGTTACTCAAATCTCTAAAGGAAAACCAAGCATTTCAGCTGACTGCAGTGAAAATTTAAACTAACTCCGCACGAAGCCTGTTTTATTTTACAGCACAGGTGAAACAAAACCTAGACCATCTGTGCTAGGAAAGGATGAACAACAGGATTGAAAGCTGTGCTGCTTGAGTTTTTAATTACTACAGATGGCCAATAAAACAATAGTTACATACAGTAGTTCTATAGAAACATGGAAAAGGGAAATTTAATGGAAAAAAAAACCAACCTGTTTCCTTTCTTCATATTTTCTTTGCTTCACTGAAGGTGACTGAATGGCCTTCTCTGAGCACTACAAGACGTGTATTTCTAGCAAATTTAAAGCCAGAATTGGTGTCATTTTCATGTTGTCAGCCAGCATCCAAGGTATATTGAGCTGTTTTCTATGCAGAGATTTTCCTCCCCACTCTGCTTTTTTTGTGTGTATTTCATTGCTCTTCTACCCGCTCACTGCAGCTTTTGCCACATCTTCTCTGCAAGTCCAGGACCCCGCACCCACGAGAGTGGGGTATCTGCCCACCGACAGGTACTGGGGATTCCCTGCCGGAGCTGCACGGAAAGAAAAGAGCAGCATTTTGCTTTTATTTCCTCCTCAGTGGAACAGGAGCCGCTGGCCCAGCTCTCCTTGCTCTTTTTCACCACGGGCAAATCCAGGACCATGTCCATATGCTTCTTTAGGCCAAACACCACGATCAGGAAATGGCCAGATGGTGCCCAATCACATTTTTTTCCATTTCCCACTGCTGGCACTTTTACTGGTGGTCAAACATTGGACACGACAATCGTATACCACTCCTATACCAGCCTTGCTGGCTGTTGGTGTGGGCCCACTGCTGGGACACCCATCACTTGCGGAGCAAAGAGTCACCCTCAGAGAGAATTTCCGACTTGCAATCTGTGAGGTGCTAAAAAAGTAAAAAGAGAACTAGAAACTGCCTTATTCTCAGAGAAGGCAACAAATTAGCCTGCAGATATAATAACCACTTAGGACACACAAAAAAGCAAACAAACAAACAAAAAAAACCAAACCCAAATGAAACAGGAAGATTTTACTGTAATATATCAGGGCTGCATTTGTATCCCAGGCATCAGTTTGTGAAACTGATATTGTAGTTCAGCCTCCACTTTGCATATCATTGTAACTATTTCTCTCGCTATAACTTAAGGTAATTAAAAAAAAAGTTTAAAAGATGTACTTTTTTCCCCCACTTGCACAAGCAATAAACACCCATATTTTGAGTGACAGTACTGGATATGCATACAGTGATACAGTGCATGGGTCCTTTATGACTACCAGTGTATCACAGCCTGCTGAAGATAGGAAACAGCTCCCATTCAGCCATTACCCTCTCAGTAAGCAGGGACACGGGACGGTCCAGCGGCAACCTGCTCATCCTCCCTTCCTCGCCATTTTTACCAGAGCAAACAGCTGACTTTGCAATGGTAAAACTGTTGTCCTGCAGGAAAAAAAACCAAAAAAACCCCACACACAAAAAAGCCCACTACCTTTTCCTCTCACATCTCTGCAAGACTGGAATAAAACCCCATCTTCTTCTTTCCTTCCAGAAGATCAGAGGGGTCGAGAGAAAAAGCATACATTTCTGCACAAAGCTGAACTCCCTCTCAGCCCAGTCCCCCCGTTTCTCTGCAGAGTGACTCCGACTTTCTCCCTTTGCTCTCAGCTATGCCTCTGAGAGCCCTGCCCCATGCCAAGCATTTCCTATCCCTCCTTTTTACGTGGTCCATCTCACCAGGAGGCTGTGGGCCACGGCTCCTCGAGTGCTGCAAACATGGTTCCCAGCTGTGTCATACGTATGCGTGTATTTCCCACTAATAGACCTTCACCCTGATCTGCCAAAGAAGGGAGCAGGATGAGGACATTGGTGCTGTTGTGGTTTTGTGCGCGCTGAGCACATCTGCCTGTGCTGACCTGCACAGTCAGCCACATGCGTGTGTACGTATATGTGGCATACGGGTGTCTGTCTGTTTGTCTGTGTGTACGTACCTGTTGGGGACACATGCTCAGCCTCACTACTGATCGGACCTGGGGTGAGTCCTTAATTTGGGTTCCTGCCTGCCTTTGGCCCCTGTGCTTCTTTGCGCTTGTGGAGAGGGGCCCTTGTTGGGCTGGTGGCTCCTGGGATGAGCCTGGGAGTAGCTGGGGCAGGGTATTATTTGGGGTCCCCCACTCCCATTGTCTCTCTGTGCTCCTCCATGTGTGTGCAGATGAGCTTTGTAACACAAAACCTAGCAGTGATACCTACGAATTCCAGACCTTGGGAGGTGGTGGACAAAATGCCTTCAAGTCTTTCAAGGTGTGGCAGAACTTCTCGATCTCTCTGATGCTTAGAGGGTCATATATGGAAGTCTTTGCATCCTGAGTTACAAAAGAACAAATCTGACCCCTTATTATCCAAGCAAAATTTTCATCGTTTGTTTTGTTACTGTCTGGATTTTGACTGATGCCAGGACAAGTTTGTAGCTGAAGTGGTGCTCAGCACTGCCGAAGAATCCTGATGCTGAACAGCAATGTCTGCTCAGGGTCTCAGGCCTCTGGGGAAATGCTTGCAAAGAAAAAAACAGTCAGGTATGCAGTCTAGCAGAGCCTTTAGTTTCTGTGAGCTAGCTGTAGGGACCTGGGGCATATTTGAAGGGCTTCTGCTTTTGAGGAGTTCTAGCAGAGATGGATGGATTAGCTCTTGACTGCTCCTTCAGAAAAGTATTTTTTTGTCTATTGCCAGACAAGAACAGAATTATTTGAACAGAAATTGTTTGAAAAAGAAAAAAAAAATACATCAAGTACTAAAAGACTGCATTTTGTTCAGTCATATTTCTTTCTGTTGTTTAGTTTTGTCTACATCTTATATGACAGTAAGAAAAAATTAAACAAGAATGTCTGTATTCTCCAGTGCATTCTGTGCACTTCATAGATTTCTATCTGCTCTGCTTCCTAAAGTATTCCTAAAAATAAATAAAAATCACACACAGTAAAGAAAACTTCTAAAACTTAAAAAAAAAACCAAACAACTTATTTTTGAAAGCAAATGGGTAAAAATGCCACAAATTTTGCACATACGCATTGGCTAGAATGTTCTCCTTGCCCCAGATTCATGCAGGTTAGGAACTAATCTCAATTCTAAATGGTTTCAGAAAATCATTATATTGCTTTTATAAAAGAACTTATGCTTCTGAACATCAGGGATATTGCAACGACAACAACAACAAAAACGAGGCTGGTATTTCTGCAGGGCTTTCACCTCTTCCCCTTCTTGGGACTTCCTTCGCACAAGCTCCAGGAGGTCAGAGCGTCTCCAAATCCAGAGAGCCCTTTTTCGACATTTGGCTCCAGCTTTTACCTGGACTGCAGAGATCCACCTTTCTCTCTCTTTTTTTCTGTACATTTCAATTCTTAGTCCACCACGGGCTGCTCAGGCTCCTTGCACCACGTGTGGAAAACACGCTGCTCATCACACCCTGTCCCCAGAGCCCTCCTGCTGCTTTGCCCCAAGCAGAAATTTGCCTGCACCGCTCCTGGCTCCTGTAAACTCTGGACTCGGTCTCTTGCCACGAGCAGGAGCCGGTCACCGCAGCCCAGCTGGTGGGAACTTGTGGCTCCTACTGCCAGGGCTGCAGTTTAGAAGAAGGTGGGAACCCACCAGGGGGTTGCCTTCAGCCGCACCATCTCTAAGGTGGCCACGAACCTCAGGCAACCGCACGTCCCAGAGGGGGAAGGTCCTTAGAACCCCACACAGTGAGTTGTAATGAGGACTACACATTAAGACTGCCAGGGAAAAAAGTCAGTGGACCTAGCTAATGAACAGGACAATGGTTTTGGTCACTGAGTACGAGCCATCCAGTTACTTCAACCTCCGAATCCCTGCCAGCATTCTGTGATCTAAAGACAGGCAGCTAAGCAGCACGGTAATCCTAATTAAGTTAGGCTAGTGCCTCACAAGCTTCTTTTTATAACCCTTCCTTTAAAATACAACAAATGGACCCTGCTGTTAAACAGCCTCTCACTTCCCCTACAACGGAAGGATACTACAGAAACTTCTTTTGTTCATTTCTCCATATCAGCTAATAAAACTTTGAAGAAGGGATTTTCCTCTCCCATAGTACTAAACCCAGCTACTTCCAGGTTAGTGTCATCTCTAAGGCATACTTAAAGGGAAAAGCTGTTACTTTTTCTAGGAACAAAGTAAAAGCATGGCAAGGCCAAGGCCAAGTAACAAAGTCACCATCGTATCCATTTCATCCATTGATTGCTTACCCAGAGGCTGCTTCTCGGGGATGTAATGATTTTTCATGCTATCTCCAGCATGTGAGATGGCATGTTGGACTGACATGAAACAGAGAAAGCATACTTCCCCACTCAAGTGTTTCAATATGGGAGTTAGGTTTGCCAAATCCAGCATCCCCTTGATGAATGAACATACAGCATGAGGTGAACAGTGGTGTGCTCCTCTGTGTATTCTGCACACTAACCTTTGTGGCAATAGTGACCAAGTTGGGAACTTCATCATTTTTGAGCCTTCACCAGAACAAGGCATCTTTAAAAGAAAAATTAAAAAAAAAAAAAAAAAAAAAAAAAAATAGAACAACAAACAATACAAACCCTCATTTCAGCCTCTGATACCCATTAGAGGATCAGAAGCATCTCCTTGACAAATATCTTAACATTATTCGGGCAGTGAATAAACTTATCTCTCCAACATGTCTTCAAGTATGAACTCCTAGACATAAGGACAGAAGCCACTGTCTTCAAATTCAGAAGTCTTGGAATTCTGCCCACAAGTACAGGATTTTTAAAATTGTCACAGATGTTATAGATTTGTTCGGTCAGTATCAGGATTTTCAGTCCTGAGTTAGCAAAGAAAACGTCCTTCTGCAAGCTATTTCAAAGTAGCAAAGACCAGCAGCAGAACAGATTAAACACAGCTTGAAAAGGGCCAGCTGCAAAGATGATGTTATTTTCATTACAAAGTATGCTGCTATAGATGATTCTAAAATCTAATGTGCTTTAATACAGGTCAAATATGAATCAACAACCGCTCTGTATTCAGCCTCTCAAGAAAGTTAAATGAAGTGTGTTTCATTCTAGGACTTTACCCACCCTTCATCCCAGTTTAGAAAATGAGTGATAAAATGCTTCTGACATTGGAGCAGCCATTGCAATATTAGTCACAAAAATAAGCTTTGTGCTACCAGTTTCTGCAGAGCAATACTGGCATCCAGTGGCCAGTTAAGTAAATCCTTAGTGGCTGCATTCTGCAGAGATGGCTTGTCTTTATGCATGACATGAGAAGGTGCATCTACAATCTCAAATCAAATACAGTAGCACCATTCAGTTTCTCATAGCTGCCCATTGACTCCATTCTTTGATGACCAAAGCTAGCTAACAACAAGTTTCAAGAAAATCATTACGTTGAGCCATATATTTTGTGCATGTGGTACAATCACAAGAGAAAATTTCCAGTCTTTTGAACACCTGAGGTGTTAGTTTGTGCTTTTGGGCTTTTCTGGTTTTACTTCTTCACCTTTATCACTCTATCCAGCAGTGACTCTTTCAACAATTGCCATGGCTAGCATTACACTTTCAATGCTTTTTGCATCCTCCAGCTGAAATAAAATCAAGATATAACCAAACAGCATTGTATTGTGTGGCACCTACATCACCTCAATTTTCATTAGCAATCATGAGACTGAAAGAAACAACAGAACGTTCTAGTTGCATGATTTAAGCACTCAAAAATTAGAAACCACAAGTTAGCCAAGCATCAACTGTTTCCTGAGTGAACACCATGGAAACAGAGAAGTTCAGCGACCAGACATTCCTTGTCAACTCTCTCTGTAAGCTGCCCTGCAAAGCCAGGCTGAGTGCCTACAGACTCATCAGCTGAATAACAGCACTATGTGTGAGCAACTACCCATATCCAAAGGCCAGCTCATTACTAATTTCTGTAGCTGAAACAATACAACTGATTTTGGTAGCTGAGGTCCCACTGGGATGAGGTGGTTTTCTAGGACGACAACTTTAATTTCCCTGCCATGGGAGCATGAAGGAGTGCAAGGATAATCCGAGTGGAGTTGGACCTTAGCTAAAGCTGATGATTCCAGACGGCTCAGCCCCTCCAAAACCAGGTAGGTGACTTTATCTCATTCTGGTGCTGTGGGAGCATTTGTCATATTGGGTGCCGTTCAGTATGGGTACCCACCCCGGCCTTCTAGCGAACACCGCATTCAACCTGTGAGGCAACCCAGCGTCCCCAGGACCGCGAAGCCGTCGCCTTCAGCTTGTTCTGCAGATCTCAGAACGGACGCAGCCAGGCCCACCAGCACCCTGCCAAGACGTACGCTTTTGTACCGCAACACCTGCGTTACCTGGGCTTTCTCTCAGCGGGGGATTTCTCAGCATCACACAATCTTTGGCAACCAAGAGTCAATTATAATAATAAAAAAAAAAAGCTTGACCATATGAAAGCAGTACGAAGTTAAGAATTAAACACAGACAGGCCAAGCATTATGGGGCTATATCAGGAGTCAAACACAGGGAAAAATTCCTGCCAAACTCCAGGCGAGGGCATACCCAGTGAACACAAACTTCTGGATTTAATGAAGGTGACAGGAATGCCCACAGAGTGTAGGGGTGGCAAGCCACCTCTCCATCCCAGGGACAGCCTCCCTTGGCAGCTCCCATCTGTCAGGTCTATAGACATTTTTTGAAACAAAAGCTTGCAAAAGCTGAACAAACAAATATTCATTATTCTGTTTTTTAACACTTACAGAAATTCAGTTTCACACTTCTCCCCCGTGCCCCACCAAAATTTAAAGACAGACACCCAATACAGAAGGAGTATCAAAATATGTTAAGGAAAAAATTGTTACAAGAAGGCTGGCAATGTTTTTTCACATACAATTGCTATATAGAGCAAAGTGCATTTAAGGATTTTTCTGCTTTCCTGACCCAGAAACCAGTCAGAGTTATGTATACCTCTACATAACATGCAAACACAAAACACTGGTGACAGCAAAACTAAGTGTCCTTGGTGAATTCAACGGAATCATAGACTTGTAGAATATCTCAAGGTGGAAGGGACCCATAAGGATCATCGAGTCCAACTCCCTGCACCTTGCAGGACTACCTAAAACTAACCATATGACTAAGAGTGTCGCCCGTCTTATTTGATGATACCAATGCAAGTCAAGAGGAGTCACAACAGAAGTCATGCTTTTTCAAACACAAAGGTGGGAGCTCAGCCAACAAGGCTAAGCAGTTTCTCAAAGAGCGCAGAACGCCTATGTCGCAGGAGTAAAACAGCACAGTACTGAAGTATTCCTGACATAGCTGAAGGCAAAATACAAATACCTTAAACCTTCCCTAGAAAAGCAAATAAAAACAAGTAGAAATATATGCTATACCTAATGGTTAGACAAACTGCTTCTGACTGTTAGAGTCCTGTGCCGGCTCCTCCTGTCTTGGAGCAACTACTTAATATAGCTCTGTGTTATTTGCGTTGACTGCCTGACCCACAACCTCTGCTGTTAATTAAGCCAAGGAACATAACACCAGAAGAACAACAGAGGCAGAAGATTGTATGTCTTGCTGTTACCTGCGTTAAAGAGGAACAGAGGTACAGGCTCAGGTAGTTTTTCTAATAGCAGTGACAAGTACTATGCCAGATCCCACTACAAATGTGCAGCCAGTTGGCTCTATTCAAGATAAGTACATCTCCTGCTTTTTCGCCCTAGCCTTGAAGAGTATAAGCACATCATTACACACTTAATGCTTAAAGAAAGCTTTCCCAGCATGTGCTTTGGTAGCAGTAGTTCTGTAGATTTGCTTCCCTGTAAATTCTACTTTTGGTGCAGAATACCTAAATCCCATGCTGTAACATGATATACACCTTGGCTAAATTATCTTTTTATTTGTCAGTGAACCATGCACAGCTCCTGCTGGCCTGAATTTACAAGCAGACTGACATCACATTTTCAACTCATTATAATGTCATGGTACGTTGATTCAATCTACTCCATGACACGCTCTTAGTTTAGCTTTGTTCACAGAAGTTAGAAATTGAAGAGATGGACTGGATCACTTGGCACAGTTCAGGACAGGATTATTCTCCACATTCACCTGTTCAAGAACAGGTTGTTTTGGTTGTTTTTTAAAGAAAAAAAAGACCCAGAACATTTTAAGCTGATCAGTAAAGTGCCTATAAACTTGCTGTTTGTTCTAAAACAATGTGTCTTCTTGATATAGCCATAAGGCTGATAATGGTCGGCTAGTGTAGTTCAGCCACTTACTTTCCAAGGAAGGACTTTAGTAAGCTGCAGTGACATAGCCTCCAATAACAAGTTGCTTGTGTTTTTCCTTGAAGTGTTGGTTCCCCCACATTTTTCTAGTATCTTGCAGAAGCAAATCTGGTTGGAAACCTTTCCAGTTCTCAAACTTCAAGGTAAACGTGGTACAGCAGCCTCTATTAAAGTCAACTAGAGTAAAATGCAATTAGCTATCAACAATTACTTGTTCAGTCCTCACGACCTCTCTATAGCACGCTTCAAGCATCGTTTCCAAAATAACAGCTTTAAAACTTAACATTACAACAACTACGAGTTAAGTCTCTGACCCTGTTCTCAATCCAAAGACAGACATAAGTATAACTAGTATATGCTACTGAAATTTTATGGAATATCAAGTTGCATCAGTCACCCTTCTAAGCCAAACAAAGCTAATCCACACTCGAACACTTTGCGACTGTGCTGCTCCTACTGCAATTGAAAAGCTCCCACAGGCTCTTATTCCAGACAGGACAGTGCACGACATTTCCCCAATGCACATTCTCCAAAACCCACCCAGAACACCTCCGCTTTGACACTCAAAAACTCATGACATACCATGCAGAGGAACACAGAGAAATGTCTTACACGTCCTCTGCCTGCTTCACACTTGCGACTGCAAAGGACCAAAACAGCTTTTAAGTGCTTGGTCAGTTATTTAAGTACTCTGTGCAACTACTGAGCAGTGTAAAAACAAACCAACCAACCAACCTCCAAAAACCTCATCAACATGCAATGCTTTCTTGTCTCTGTTTACAGGCATACACACAAAGTGTTTGTAACTACTAATGATACCAGAGCTACACTTTTCTGCTTTAATATTTTCACCCATTAAGCCCTTCAGAGTTCTCCTTTTCTACTTCTGCCAGACATCTCTTCCTGATGGAAACAGCAACCCAGTAATAGCTGCTCCATCTGTTGCTGTCCTTCAGCAGTGTAATTCTGGCAGAATTCTGACATAAATTCAGGCTCACAAACTTCGGAATTGGCACAATCATACTTTATGGAGACTCAATAAAAGGTCATGGTGATTGGAGAAGGTTCCCAATACCGTAAGAAGTCAAATGTCATACCCATCTTAAAGAAGGGTATCCAAAGACTCTTGGGAGCCACAAGCCAGTCAGTCAAACTTCAGTCCCTGAGAGGGCTATTGAAAAAATCTTCCTGGAAGCCATTTCTAAGCAGATGGTGAATAAGAAGATGGTGAGGAAAAGCCAACAGAGACCTAACAAGGGTAAATCACGCCTGAACAATTTGTTTGCCTTCCAGGAGGCAGCAACTAGCTCTGTGGACAAGGGGAGAGCAGCAAATGTTGTGTACCTTGACTTCAGTATGGTCTTTAGTACGGTCTGCCACAGTAACCCTGGGGCTAGTCTGGGGAGATATGGACTCCATCAGCTAGCAACAGGGTGGTGGCTGAAAAACCGTGCAGACCACCCAGCTCAAAGGGTGAAAATTGGCAGCACAAAGTCCAACTGACAGCCACGTAGCGGGGGCATTCCTCAAAGAATGATGACATGGCCAGTAGTGCTTGACGTCATTATTAATGACCTGGATGGAGGCAGAGCGCAGTCTCAGCAAATAGGTGTAAGATACCAAACTGGGAGCAGTCAATACCCTGGAGGAGGCTGCTACTCAGAGGAACCTGTATAAGCTTGAAAACTGGGCTGGCAAGGAAGCTTGAGAAGTTCAACAAATGTAAGTGTCAAGCCCTGTACATGGAATGGAATAACCCCACACAACAGTACAGACCAGGGGCTGATAAACGAGCAAGTATCTATGCAGAGAAGATCTGGGTGTGCTGATGGACAGCAAGTTTAAAAAGAGTCAGCACTGTGCCCTTGCAGCAGAGAAAACCAATGACATACCATCATGTATGATAGCAGGCTAATGGAATTGGTTATTCCCTTCTATTTGCTGTTTGTAAGATCACATCTAGGGTAGTGTGTCCAGTTCTATGTAAAAAGAAAACAAAAAAAGACAGAAATGGTGCATCCAGTTAGGAAGAATTTATACTGATGAATTTATACTCACGCTCTGTTGACTTCTTTTCAGATTTAATTTTCTTACTTTATCATACTTGAAGAGATTAATGAAAGGGAAAGGAAATGCTTTCTATTCCCTAAAGTATACAAAAAATGAGGAAAGAAAATTAAAATCTTTTCTTTCCTGGAATCTCATACCTGCCATGGTAGTTGAGGATCTCTCCCACAGCCATTATAAATTAGGACTTTCCATTCCCCAGATACATCAGCACAGACTGTTCACAAGTGTAGATAACAAAATATACTTTCAAAACCCAAGAAATTTATGAAGTGAAAAATAAATCTTTCCATTCCACCTGGATAACGGTCCGTATATATTACCCCCTGCTTTCCAGCTATGCTTCTACAGTTGCATTTTACCACAAGAAAATAATTCCTTATACAGCCACATTTAAATAAGATAGTTTGAACTTTTACTTCATAGAAGAGTTGGTAGCTTCAAGGCTTGTTTCTTCAAGTCACTGATTTTAGTTTGCCTAATGTTTTTCTTTTATTAAAATGTGTTTTTCAAAATCGTTCACAGCCCATCTCAGTTCCATTTTGCAGAAGGAAGCCATTTGTTGAACTATTTATGATGAAAGTGGATGGCAATGAGTACTTCAAAAATAAGAATATGAAGGACTGAAAAACCCGTCTTTAACAAAACAATAGAATTTCAATTTCCCCCCTCACTTCCCACAATAATTTTAAAGGAGCTGCACAAGAGAAAAACCAGTAAACAGGGTTTTTTATTAGTTTCTCATACTACTGCCTATTACTCTATGCAAGAACATTGTCCACTATTCACAATAAAGATATACAGCAAATATAGAGCTTCTGTAGCTTTCTCCCCTGCTTCCCAGTAACAGCTTTTGTGAAAAAAACACTATGGACTTGCATTAGGTTGTTTTTTGATTCAGCCTCCTCGCTCCAATCACATGAGGTGGTTCAGTGATTCACTGGGAATAATTTAATTCATTCTACACTGAAATGTCAAACTTCTTTAACAGAGAAGAGGGAGGAAGTGCAGAGAGGAAAACAAATGTTCCTGGGTTGGCATTCACCTTCTTTCTCCTCAATGAGCACTATCCCAACGGATGAATGAATTTAACCAAGTGCAGTAAGTATTCTCTCCAGATGTTGTAAGTAGCAATTTTGGCTTCTTGTGCTCTTCCAAAAATCTGTAAATTAATATTTGAATTTCATGCAAGTCAGCTGACAGAATATGATCTCATTCCTGAAAGGTTTGTACTGATAGACCAACCAATTTCTGTCATTGCACCGTCATAAAACACTGTGAGCAAACTGTTACCAAAACAAATATACCTTTGAGCTGCTGAGAAGTCAGAACCTCTTCATATATTCTCCCAAATGACACAAGAGATAAAAATTGAATTTTATTACTGTGAGCAACTTCCCCATTTCAAAATTCACCTTGCAGAATAAGAGACGAGAAACTTAAAACCAAGCCTGAAATACATAGCAACCTCACATCACATCCCCAAATGCTTATTTAAGGTCTACCGTTTAAGTGATATCCAGCTTTGCAGGATCCTTCTTTCCTTTCTCATCTTCAGTAAAGCTTTTATGACAGCCATATACGCTAGCCCTATACAAAGCCACAAACATCTGTTCTCAACTGTGAGCTCACTGACTGCTGGCAGGGAGCTGTGACAGTGGACACGATACTCCTGCCCTGGTCTTGGTATCTTTCCATGGACTTTCCCCAAAGAGTCCTGCCAGGTCTGCGGCTCCAGCAGTTGAGATCACAGTGATGAAAGAGCCATGTGCCGTGCACTCTTGCTGACGCACCACCATTTAATTCTTTGATGTTGTTGTTGTTATTTAAAAAAAAAAAAATCAATCATTTTGCTATATTGCTTAATACAAGATATTTAGTCATCCAGATACTTCTGTACTCATACTACTAACTTTTTCAGCTACATTCCTCATACCTGTAATACCTGTACAGCAGAATTCACAGTAATGGGGATGTAATTGTGCTTGGGAGTCCCAGTGTATGTTGGATCAAGCTAGTTCTGCCAGAACAGATCATATAGTTCTATACATCTGCCCCTGTATCAAACAGAGCTAGATAAAGAATGCAAGAATGGATTTTCTACAGACATTGCTACCTGTCACCAGCAAGACAGCTGGTGCTTTCTTGCAGCACTTTACTTGTGTATTTCCTCTGTAGACTTCCCAGTTTCCTGCTATGCTTATTCATTTTTTCAGCCAATACATAGTTCTATATCACTTGATCATATTCCACATGAAAAACTGTTTCTCAAAGGTTTTAGCTGTGATGCCACGTGTTCAGAAGGCAGATTTTTCAGATGGACCTTCCTGTTCTTGGTGGTTTAAAAAGTTTTGATTCCTTGTTTATATGCATTATGACAGCCTTTTATTAAAGGTGAATATCATTTTAAAAATATTGCCCATGCCTCTTTGAAAATGAACAGCAGACACTCCCAGGTGAAATCCAGTGGAAGTGGAGAGGGAAGTGCTGATCTCTTCTGCCTGGTATCCAGTGACAGGACACATGGGAATGCCTCAAAGCTGTGTCGGGGAGGTTTAGACTTGACATGAGGAAGCATTTTTTTTTACCAAGAGAGTGGTCAAACACTGGAACAGGCTTCCTGGAGAGGTGGTCGGTGCCCCAAGCCTGTCAGTGTTTAAGAGGCATTTGGACAATGCCCTTAATAACAGGCTTTACCTTGGTCAGCCCTGAATTGGTCAGGCAGTTGGACGAGATGATCATTGTAGGTCTCTTCCAACTGAAATAGTCTATTCTAAGTCATAAAACAGTTCCTTAACAAAACCTTTATTTCCTATTATCTACTTTATCCTAGAAACAACTAATTCGTGAAAAATCACATTGGACTTTGATTAGATTATTCAAAAGCAATGACAGTTCTGGAATCAAGAGTATTTAACTGCCACAGTTAAGGTTGCTGCAATTGGGGTAGAGCAGCAACTTTCCATGGAAGGCTCTACAGTGGAACAGTAGGGCCAAGATTTTCAGATCTGCCTATAGCATCTGAAGATGTCAAATTGGTAATAAGTTATGGTAAAAAGTTTTACTATGCTTTAAAAAAAAAATCCATCACATGAAGCATGCTGACCACACAGATTTGGATCAGTATTACAAATGTACAGTATGGTCTCAAGAACATCCAGTCTTTGGCAGATACTGCAAAAGTTTATGCTTGGAGCTTGGGAAGCAACCAGAGATCGTGGCTTTTCAGGAACCCGCTGCAGCACAGCTAGGGAATACATCTCCAGCTGCAGGGCAGCACTATGGCCTTCCTTCTCATACATTACTCTTGAGAGATGGCAGGAGCTAAAAGGACTTGTCCTGTCCTCCACATAAAATAGTTCTTAATTAGCATAAGCAGCTTTCAGGTTTTTGCAAGCAACACTAGCACGAGAACTGCCTGAGCACAGGAAAGTGAGTTATACAATGAACTTGAGAATAGCATTTACTTCACAGCAAGGGCTTACACTAAAGTCCTAGAGAACCCTCATTTTTTATTTATAATTTTCAATTTGCATTTCAAAGGGTTGGGTTTGGTGGGTTTTTTCCAAAAAGGCTTTGATTACTAAACTTAATACTTGCACCATTTTAAACCTACCCGTAAAGAAACACTATGGATATGGAATTCAAAACATTTCTGCACAAGACTGTACTGTAACAAACACAACTGTAGTTGCTACTTGCAGTTCAACTTTGATAACCTACAATCCCAAAACATTCATCTTTGCAGTACAGTTGGTGAGTTTGGAGTAGTTCCTTCCATCAGCACTTCTCACACCAGCACACCAAAAAGAAATTTTCATTATAATCCAAAGATTTTGCACCAGCTTAGGCAGCACCATCAGTTTAAGTAAGTGGTACAGTTGCAGAACATGCAAGCAAAACCAAAGAGTTGGCCTCGGACAAGCTGCTTCCTTTACCAAAGGTCAATGTAACTACGGCTGGTTGCTTCACCTGTGTTGCAACTCAACCCA
Source organism: Haliaeetus leucocephalus (assembly GCF_000737465.1). Lineage (NCBI taxonomy): Eukaryota > Metazoa > Chordata > Aves > Accipitriformes > Accipitridae > Haliaeetus > Haliaeetus leucocephalus. Next base: position 4,162,817 of record NW_010972764.1, on the reverse strand, counting down.
ACACTGAGAGACCTAAATAAGAAAAGAATGGCAAAGATCATTAGCCCACAGGTAAGGGCAGGTTGACTCTCTATTTGCTGTTGTTACAGGAGGAATTTGCCAGTGTTGCACAAAATTAAGAGCAGCTCAAAGTTTTAGCTGCACCGTTCCACAAGCCGTGGCACTTGTAGCGCACCACATTTTGTTATGCCTTTCACATTATTAGACCTAAACAGGAACTAATACGCAATACCCATATTATTGAGCTGAACAGCTTTCAAAATGCCACCAGGATGCACAGCAGCAAAAGAAATCAGACTGCTTGCTTTCAGTGAAGAGTGCCACCACTTCCCACAGGAGAATTTTAATTTTACCTCTTTGGAGTATGGTTTCCTTCTAAGAACATAACGTTATGCATAAAAGTAAATATCACATTACAGGTCCAGCTATGTAAAGCATACCCAGCCATATAAATTATGAAGCACCATAGCACTAAGTGTTTCCCTTTAAATAAATGACCTCAACTTGTGACTGGGACTGTAATTAATTTTTTTCTCTTCCAACAGTTTGAAAAATTTATCCAGTGTCGGGCTCCCTCTGTGTAGCCTCAAACATAATTAGTGGAGCTCTTACTTTAATTAAAGTCTTTCCTAAGCCTTTTTTATTACTATTTACCACACTCTGCCAGCTACTTGACTGTGTGAAAAGCAGCTTTACATAGACTGGCAGGGTCTCCCCTCTTTCAGACCAGCAGAGTCGGCGGCAGATGCATGCCTTTCAGAACTCACAAGAAGATCTCATACCCAAGAAGGGAAAAAAAAGCTTTCCAACATAAGGCTTGCAATTTTTTCCATATGCTGGCTTCAGAAAAAGCTTGCAAATAGTTCATCAGATTCAATAGGGGCGTAGTTTTTGTCCAAGAAGGCTCTGCCAGTTAGGGGCTACGACACGCTGCCGTACTTACAGAGCGCTACTTGTACCGTATGTCGTGTCACCTCAGAGAAAGCGTGTACTCAACGAACCAAAGCCAAGCTATTTTTCAGGGCTTTTGTTTGTTTTGTTTTTAAATGATAGCTGCAACTTTGTAAAGCTGCAATGGCAGCTGCTTGGCATGTAGTGACTAATGGAGCACGCTGTCATGCAAGCAACTCAGAGCTGGTAACTCAAAACGACCTTACCAATTACTTATGGGTGCAATAGGCAAGATTACATACTTCTTTTCACGGCGAAGTTAAATAATATCTTTTCATTTTACCTTATGTGCTGGTAGCCTGATCCGAGTTCACCCTGCTCTAGGCAGGAGATTGGACCAGATGACCTCCAGAGATCCTTTTTAAGGCAAATAATTCTGTGATTCTATGTGGGAGAGAGAAGCCAAAGCTATAATTTTATTATAAATTTTGTAACAAAAAATAATAGATTTGCCACATGGGTGCTAACCTGTGGGTGAGAAAGTGATTGCCTGCTTCTAAATTTTCTGGCATGGTTTCTGCTGTAGACTGAAGCTTTCAGGAAGAGAGTTTAGGTCTACATACACTGCAGCAAGTGCATCTTGTGAGATGTTCTTGAGAGGTTTTTAATATGGTTACTTCTACTAGAGTTTATAAGATAGTTGCAGTGATACTGAGTTCAGTGTGGACTGCATCAGCTCTTGTTGGATGACAAACGACAGCAATGAACAGGAGCAAAGAGATCTCACCGTCTGCTTATGAAATCTAGAGAGCAAGTGATTATATTTCTGTTTAAAGACAGTCAGGTTTTAATCTTCCACTTTTACTTTTCACAGCATAGTATGTCCCATCAGTTCTTCCACACAAACACAAAGAGGGATTTTGCTGCACAGAATATTCTGGTTGCCAGCTCTCCTGCCTATAGAGTTGCACAGTCCTGCTGGATGCGTGTTTGTAGATAAACCACTAAACTAGAAAAGAATTATAACAAGAAGTTGTGGGAACACAGAAAGCTTATAGTTCCAAGTGGTTTCAGTGTTTTACGATGCAAGTTGGTATGTTTGCTCTCTCTCGCTACTTTTTTTTCCTATTATGCAAACCGGGGAAGGCAAAAAAGTTTAAGATTTTTCTTAGTGATTATTTGATCAAAATAATGTTCTAGCAAAGAAAAGCTGTCAAGATGTCAAAAGCCTGCTTTCAATTAAGCAGGCTATGATATGGAAAATAAGTAGTTTCCTGTTCATTGGTTCTTGACACAGACTAGAGGAAGTTCTGTTCTGCTGCTCAGCAGTCCTGAAGCATCTTCCCCAGCCACCTCAGAGGCTAAGAAATGCTTCATGAAAGCCTTGATGGGGAGAGTCTGTCCTCCTAGGCATCCTATCAGCCAAGGCTCCTCCTGCAGCAAAGACCCCTAGAGGTAGGGCCCATTAGAGGATAATTAAGAGCAGGAACCTCTCCATTATTCTATCTAGATTTCTTCTGTTTTTATGTTTTTAAGCCTAATTTAACCCTAGGTGGTAACTCACATCCTGCTCTTCTCCCACAGCTTACACTCATGTTGTAGCACTAACACAACTCCATTTCCAGCAATGTTGACTTTAATTCCTATTTAAAAACCAATATATTCTTAAAGACAGTCATAATAAAATGGACCCACACAAAGCTCTATTTACCACCCCAGTTCCACACTGCAGCCTATAGAGATTTGCCTTCCACCTGGAAAGCTCAGATGCCAATTTTGAAGACGATGAAGCATGGGTTTCAATGCAGGCTACCTACACTGTCTCACACTACCACTTTTGTTGCTATTGCACCAGAGCCAGCACAACTGTGCTAAGATACGATGTCAACTATTGTACTAACAGAGCTTCAGTCCCTCTATTCCTTCAGTTCTTGGATCTCTACTGATGGAAGTCCAGTGAGATGAGCAAGCACGGAGAAAACGTGGCCAAAGTTGCAAGCAACCGATATCCTCAAGCTGTACAAATCATAACAGACCAAGATCAATAATCTTTTCCATATTATGTCCTTGCAGCTGGCCAGCTGTACCACAGATCATTTTTTACTTCTCGGAGCAGGTGGAATTACTTGTTGCTGGAATTGTTACAGCAGGAAGGGTGGTCCACTTGGTATTGCAAGTCAGCAAATTAGCTATTTTTTATTAACGCATACCCCATTTGGTTGCTAAACAGGAGACAACCTTTCTCCTGCTCCTCTAATTCAGCTTTACAGCAGTGACAAGAACAAGCTATTGATGCTCAGGCTGTCTTGCCAAGCACTCAAACCAGCACACTTGATATAGTAAAAGTTACTTCTGAAATTCAAATAAGATACAAAAAACTTGTCCTGACAGCAGAAGTTCAGTTTAGAGCATCTAACAAACCCTAATCTTCTATGAAGATTTCTTCCCTTTAAACACAAAGTTTTCAGAAATAGCTAAGATGACAGCTCTGGGACTCATCAAATACAGCAAAGCTTCTAAAAATAGGAAACATCACCCTCCAAAGAGCCGGAAGTATGGTAGAATTTATTAAAAGACCAAAGCAGGGTGAGATTCCTGAATTACATGAGCATTTCAGATTCTCCTATTGGAAAAGCTGACCTAGTATAAAGTATAATAAATACAAAATGTGTATGAAGAAGATTTAGGTACTACAAAAGCAGCATATTACCAGGTGAGCAAAGTAACACAGGAGGGAGGAGAATCATGTTTAAAAAGGAGACAAAGCTGAATTTCAGAAACATTTAGGCACTGCCTGCTGGGATAGCTCAAGTACTCACAGAATGCTGCAGTAGCACTAGGACATTTAATTAGCTCTCTTCAAGTCATTATAGTTCTGAAAAAGTAGAGAAAGTACAGAAATGACAATACTGGGAGACACATAACAAATTACAGATAGATTTTTTAACTCTGAGGCTTCCATTTGCAGTTTCACCCAGCTCAGTCACTATGCACTACAGAATAAGATGACAGCCTGAATCCATTCCTTCGATTTGCGTCTATCCAAGGCACTTATTACGGTATTAATCCCACTCAGACATGTGCTCATTAATCAGATGCCCGAGGTAAACAGCATCTGATCAGATACAGTGTTTGAACCACCCCCACGGAGCCTTCCAGAGGGGACTCACTCACAAAAAAATACATAAGCAGAACAAAAGCTTCTTTGGAAGAAAAGCAAAGAGCTGAACAAGACATTAGAGTCTTGCCACACCAATATCCAGCTTATGTTACTGTAGCAAGACTACCATGAAGGCAAAGCAGGGAAAAAAATTAAACATTTCTACATGGTAAGAAAACACTTTTCTACCATCAGATTCAGCAGAAGCAAGTTCATCAGCCAATTTCAGTTGTCAATAATATAAAACCAGACTGTGTGGTCTAACTCCACAAACAGAGAATGAAAAAAAATCCCTTTTTAGGAGACTGGACTTATTTTTTTGGCAAGAAAAATTACCTTTTCCTAAAGGTCCTGTGTTAGAGTTGTACTTCAAGCTACCTCTACAGTCAGAAATCAGATCATATATTAAGAAACATATATATACTTGAATAATTTTAAAGTATCATATCACCATGGAAGAGATATTACCAGTCTGACAGGGCTGAGATTATTAGGGCAATTATATGATGCTCCTGAGAGCAAAGAGATAAGTCCTCAACCTGCTAACCCATACATTTGTTGTGTAGAGTCATTTTTCAGTATCATAACACACCCCATCTGCAATATAACTCTACAGTCAAAACTATTTAGAGCAATTAATTGTCTGATATGTGAGATGGTGCTTTAGCTTTAACAAGGATCTTAGCTCCCTTAAAGAGTTTGCCTCAAAAATATTTTCTCGTGAGCAAATTAACGCTTTAATGACCGTGCTTTATTTTCTTTTATTTTTAAAGTAGGGCTAGTTCCTTGGACAGCAGTAGTCTTTAATCATTGGTAAGGAAAAAAAAAAATTGTTAACAAGGTTCAGAGGTATGCATCTGCAGCATAAAACAAGCTAAGAATTGTGGCCAGGAACCCTTGGCAGCAAAACTGCTGAGACTATTAATTAGAACTTTTGTTTTCATTGGCAGAAGCTACTAAAAAGTTAAAATATATGGTGCACTTTGATATCACGGGGAGCACAGGGAATGATGCCAACTTCAACTCAGTCCAGTCTAAAATTATGTTTCAGAAGAAAGAAAAGCACTTATTCACAGATAATGCAGGGACTCCATTTAGTTTAAGATTGATCATTGAAAAATTTACTAGTATTACAAATTTAGGCTATCCAAACTGGAAGGTTAATATTGGTTTCCATCAGTTCTCCTTTCAAGTTTTAATATTTCTCAAGGTTAAACCACTTCTAGATTTTCAGCCAAAAGTATCAAACCCCAGCGGTTTCAAGACGACTGCTTCTACTTTTCTACTGTATACTTTTTGTGAAATACTGGAGGCTAGAGAAGACAATTATCATCACTTGTACATAATAAATACGCATTTTTTAATGTAACTTCTTAGCTATTCCCATCCATCATTAGCATAACCGGGATGTCTGTTGGACTACAGAAAGGCTGAAAACAGAGACTTCAATAACGCACATGACACCACCCGTACCTTCAGCTACCTTCTGCAAGAAGTGCTTGTCTGCAGTATTACACAAACTGGCTACTGGATAAATGCCAGTAAAACTAAGAAAAGGTGTGTGTGAGTTGGAAGAGTGGGAGGGAAATGGAAAAGAAGGTGAGATCTCCAACGGAGACAAAGAAACCATCCTGTCAGCGGCAAAAACCCAATGCTAACCCCTCGTAGAAGATTTTTTCCAGAGACAGTTTAAGTCACTGGCATTGCTAGCAAATTTCTTTCGCCATCCAAGCTTTTTCTTTTTAGACCATTTTTACCATTTTACTCATTAGAGTAAAAAAACCATATGATATCCTGACCCCAACCCCTCTGACCGTCATCTTTTTCCTCATCAAAAACACAACAAGGAAGCATTGGCTTCAGTAATTTGCCTCCAGTTATGTTTGAAGCCAACAAATATAGAATCTATGTTACAGAAAAAAAGCACACCTTTCCAAATTTCACTTTTGGAATGTCAAATGTCAGTTCAAAATTCAACCGGTACCGTAAATTTTGGAAAGGGCAGGCCAATTTTCTCCATCAGCACTGTGCTTAGGGGCCATGAGCAATATCAACAGAATCAAAAGCAGAACTGAAGCTGATTTACTGAGCAGACACTTTTCTTGAGACATTAGTGTTCATACATTAAGGCCAGAAAAGGCTGGTCCAATAAAATGTCTAAGTATGGGACATAAGGCTTACTCCAGAAAATCAGAAAAATCCTGTCTTTCAGACAGGCATCCAGTCCTGAATCGACAGGTCTGTCGGTACGGAAGTCACCACTACCCTTTCATCGCTTTTTCCAAAGGTTAATTTCTTCCACTATTAAACAGAGTCTTTTCAGTCTGCAGTAGTATGACTTTCGTTTCCAGTTGCTGCATCCTACTGAGGTTTTTTATGCTATGAAAAGCCATTTATCAAGTACATGTATTTACTTTTTAGCTAGTAAGTCACCCTTATTCCTTTTGGAGCCTAAAAGTAAATGAAGCTCCTCAGGACTTCCACTGACTCATGTTGTCTTTTTAGACTGACTCCACAGCACAGTGGGATGCAGCATCCCACCAGGCGTTAGATACAAGCCAGCGAGAACATTGTGCAAACCCCTGCTCAGTTCCCTTCTTAAATATTCAGGGCTTTTAGCAGGTCCTCAGCACTCACCAACTGAGGTCTATCAGGATCAGACTCATTCACTCATCTCTAAAAAAAAAAAAAAAAAAACAAAAAAAAAAAACAAAAAAACCAAAAACAATAACCCTTCATGAAGGGCTGCCAGTGACTGCAATTGCTGATATTCTGCTCTGAGAGGTATATGATGATCAGGAACTGCAGTACAAAAGAAAAATCCATAACATGAATGCTATTACAGGTTGGAGGGCAACCATAAGTTGCAGTTACAACAAGTAAGACCTAAAACTCTAAGTGGATTTAAATGCGGATGATTTTCTTTCATTTAAATTCCTTTAGGAGAAAGGAAGTATTACACCAAACCAAGAAGTTAGAGAAATTCACTACTTTAAAATGAATACGTTTTAGCAACTTCCCAAGATTTATCTCCATATTCCTGTCAGTCTCCTTTCCACTGACTTCTTTTAACTCACATTAGATGCTACCGTTCTAGCAAACTCTTGTTAAAGGTCACTGCCAGCCACTTTGCTCCTTCAAACACAACTGGTTGCAGGCTGGTAATTACCTGGGCTGCTCTATTTACGAAGATTTGGGAGGTTCGAAGGCCGTTTTCTAAATCCAGGAGCTGTATATGAGAATTTTATGGTCCAGTTCCTTTGGATGAAGGAATTTTCTGGACTGCTAGGGGAGAGGGTATTTGGGAGAAGCAGAAGGTAGGACTTCACCAACAAAGGAGCTTGTGGTAAAGCTAAAAAGCAAGGAATAAACAAGTCACATCTGAGAGATGCCAAGAGACTTCCATGGACCTGGACAGGATTATGTAAAGTTTGCTTTAGCCCAGAAAGCCACAGCATTGCTGTCCCAAAGACAACACCAGGTGTCCAAGCAAGGAGTTATGCAGTTATGCTCACAGCAGTGTCTCATCACACTAAGGTGTTGGGGTTTTTGGTTTGTTTGCCTTTTTTTTTTTTTTTTTAAACATTAGGGTAAAATACTCCATTTCCAACTCACACCAACAAGCTGCCTGCACCAGCCTACTAAGTGTCTCATTTTTTTCCATTTCAAGAGGAAAATAGGAGGTTGGCAGTTACCACAGAATATCCCTGTGTTCTCCCGTTCCTAAATACAAAATCAAAAGTCACCACTGAGCACTTCTGTTATTTCTACTGTATTAGCAATCCTATGGCTTTTACCACTGCCGATTTCTTCACTTTAGATCAGTTAGAAAAGTTTTTGTGCAGAGCCGATAATGGTGCTTTTCTCCCTGTGTGCTTTCTTTGCTCAATTTTTCTACAATGGCATTTTGCAGATATCTTGGGACATACCATATCACATTCCCTTTGCTGCAACATACTGGCCTTCAATTTTTAGGCAAGCAAAATTCTTTCTTCCAGATGAAGAGGCCAGGAGATACTTGGTAAGAACCTTAGCATAGCACTCATTATCCCTCTTTCTCCTGCAAAGTCACTCTCACACTGCACTGGAGAAAGCATAGCTGAAAAACAATAGAAGAGCAGAATCTACAAATGGTATCATTCAAACCTGATCGCAAACACAATTTTTAAGCTAAGCACTGCTGTCACAACAGCTTTTCTCTTCTTATTTTTCAGGATAAATTAGAAAGACTTAAAGAGAGCAAGCAGTGAAGAGAACTGTACTAGTCTAAGTTCTGCAAATGAAGCACACAGTTTCCTATATCAATAATTTCATCCCAAGATTCAATAGTAATGCTCTCATTGACTGAAAGATTGCCATATTTAGGTCTATGCACAATATGCATAGAACACCTCGGAGTGAGTATACTGAGGAAATTACACTTGCTAAGGGCAGAGTATACTAAATAAATACATACTATAAATAGAAAAAAAAATCATTTAAAATGCTATTTTATTTAAAAGAATGCATGCAAACATTTATCCTATACCTTCTAGGGAGTGACTCTGGGGAATGCTCTGGGAAGGTGCAAGAAGGACTACAAACATGCTTGAACTTCTCCTCCAATCTGGTGGATGAAACTGGTACTCTGGAATGGTCATAGGTGGCATGTTAAGAGAAGAGACAAAACTACCTAAAGCCAGTCTGAAAGTGGGAAAAAAAAAAAATGCTGCTGCTTCTTTTCAATTTGACAATTAAGGGAAGGAACACAAAAAGATTTCTTCTCATTGCCAACAGCAAAATAAAACAACAGTCAAGTCACACATTTGATAGAATCTCCCATATGTTGTTTACAGATTAAGCCATGTCATTGCCCTGATGACACCCTGGTTACTCATTTCTTTACCACCTAAGGCACTAGAAAGGTAACAAAGCAGCTAAGGTGCTTGCATCATGGCAGTCGCATTTCATAGACCTAAGAAGGGACATCAGAAGTAGAATCTGCATTAATGAGATCACATGTGAAACTGGGGTCATTAATCAGCTAAGCTGCGAGAGACTTTGAAGAGACCGAGATGCATGCACACAGACAATAGAATAAGCCTATAAACATTTCTTTCACCTTATACCTACATGAAGTTCTGTGGAAGAAGCTCCTTTTGAAGCACATAACATTGCCAGGCCAAAGAAGTGTCCCACCTTATCAAAACTGCATCTTGCAAATGGTTGGAAGGCGAGATGGATTCACAACCAAGAACTTTTATTTAGTTTCCATTTGCCAGTTTAAAAACTCCACACTTTTTGGTATATCATCTTTTCTTCTGCAATGGCTAAGCAAAAAAACAGCAAGAGCCAGACTTAGATGCTGTTACTATCAGCAAATAGCATGCATATAGAAAATTTGCTTCCCCTTCCCTCATTATTTTCCCTCTGAAATAACAATTCAGAGATATTGTTATTTGTTACAGACCAGTGAAAACAAGTTTTCATCAGCCCGAGTAGCTTACAAATGGCAGTGACACAAAGATGAAGACATCAAGAAGTTGTCAGAAACAGCAAGAGTGAGGTGCTCCGCAAGGCAGGACAAGTGGGGAGTGACCATGGCACAGGCAGGGCAGCATCTTCACCAGTGAGGGCACAATTCTGCAGCACCTGAGCTGGTGGAGCGGAACCAGGGGCTGACAGCAGGGTCCATTGAAAGCCCCAGATGTGCTGAGGTGATGAACCAGGTTCAGGGTCTATCCACGCAGTCTAGTCAGGAGTAGCAAGAGACAGGGTCTGAGACAAAGCTATAACGGGGGTCTGAGATCCATCCAGGCGACAAGGCTGGAGACAGGCTTGAGGACAGGCTTGTTGTGGGTACAAGTACAACGTAATTCAGAAAAGGAGGGCCTAAGCCTAAGCTTAAAAACTGATCTCCTGGACCCACGGACAGAGGGTGCACCTCTTGGTGCTCTCAGGGTCCAGACAGTAAGTACCTGCTGGCCACCGCAAGACATCCAGTCTTCTTCAAGAGCCGGTTCCTGGGGAAGAATGCTGCATTTATGTTGCAGATACAGGCAGAGATTCAGAGGTTCTTCTTTGTAACACATACAAACCATAACAGTTCATCAATAATTTGGTCCTCTTTCTACTTTCATACACAACACTGACATTCATGTGAGACCTTCTAGTGCCAGTAGCTACTGATGAACAATACACATGCTGATAGATGACAGACTGAATAACCCAGAATAAACCAGCTATTCTTAAACAAGAAAGTAATGAAATTAATTACAAAGTGCTCATCCATTTCAGCAGGAATGTACTGCACTTGCGCTGAGTTGAAAATCCACTTGCCCGAGGCAATCTTTCACACATTTTTGTTCTGACTTCAAATTTTTGACACTGGAGCTTTAAAGAGAGGCCCTGACAAAGAAACCATGCAGCAAAACTGGCTTAAGTGGGGATTTATGTGGTGATGAGACCACACTTGCTGGGTTTCCTTGAGTATTTGACAATAATTCTCCTCCCCCTCTGGGTTTGGCACTCATGGGGTCCCTGTGGTAGGTCCAAAGAAATGGTCTCACACTGAGACCTCTAGTAGTTTACAATGAAAAAACGTCTTCAGCCTGGAGACTGTCCAAAGATAACTGCATAGCCAGTAATATTTTGTTTCCTTTATTCGCTCTTGGAACTTCTGCATTAGACTTTGGCAAAGGTGACATCACAGTTAATTTTGCAACATGCAGTCAAAAACTGCACTATTAAAAAAAATTACGCACAGTCCACAGGTTATGACTCTTGCACCCTGCAGTCATTGAAATTCTTGGAAGTCACACCCCAGCATGAAGTGCCAACCCAGATAATCAGACAAATGCTTAGATTGAGGATAGAAGAAAGGAATATTTAATTCAAAACTGAAGTCTAGTTACATTTGTGAAATACGGACTGAACTGGGCAGAGTGGTTTGGTTTTTCATTTATTGGGCACATGCCTCATATTATGTTATTATAAAGGCACAATGTTATTTCTATAGAAAGGATACCATATGAACCCAAACTTGGCACAGTATCACCTGACACCATGTATTTCATTGCAACATCAAAATCAGTTAAAATATAATATCTAGGTTACTTAAAATTTAATTGATCTAATAAGAGATGTGAGCCTAACACATGCCAGCCTTTACCAAGAAGGAAGTCATCTCCATTAGCTTTTCCTTTAATACAAGGCTGATAGTTTACTAAAATCCAACTCCTGTCTCATTAAGCACAGAAATAATATTGCCATCTTGTGGTAGTCCATAGGCAATACAAAATTTGGCAGCTTTCCACCACTTAAATCTCAAAAGTAGGATTTCAGTGAGGGCAAAAAAACACCAACAAAAAAGCCCAAACCAAACCCCAAAGGACTTTGGACAGCAATTTTATTTCAGGGAGACACTTAGGCAGACTTCAGTAGATATACCTTAGGTATTCCTGGATATCAGAAACTTCAGGTTTATTAAACACAGTAGAAGATATTTGAAGGGCATCTTAATTCTGCATTCATGAGGTTTCTTTCTCTCTCTCACCACCTCAGAGAGAGGACCAGAAAGGCCATTAGATCTGACTTAATCATTGCTGTTATCCACCTTAATTGCTTGCTGTTTAAGTCTGTGTCTTTAAAAGCAGCATCCTGAATTGCCTCTGTATGTTCCTTCCTGAGATAATAATTGGACACACTGGTCACCCTTCTCAGAGGAGGTGCTTCAACAGCCTCATTTTGCAATCCACAGGACAAAAATAAATCAGCTTCCCTGCCTTGACTCTTCACCACCTCCAGGAAGAATCTGTTGGTCTTACCAGATTGTCATCGTTAGAGACAAAATTAAACAGTGGATATCTGGATTCCTAAACAGGTTTCCTACAAGTCCACCTCTAAGCAAGCATTCATGAAAACCGACTGAACGGTAGATCACATTACTGAGTGGTCTGGATTATCAACTACACTCACTTATAGCAATACATCTGCTTACAATTACAATTATACATATACAATCAACTACACATATTTACCACCAATATTCATACCCTCTAAAATAAAAGGTAAATTCCAGTTGTGGCGATAATTGAAGTTATATGAATATGTAATATATAATGTAAAGTACAGAGTTGCCAAGTATGTGTACAATCAATGGTGAAGACTTGTTTATAGTTTGCTAAAGTTCTGTTTAAGACAAATTACGGATGGCGGTCATATGGCAACAATTGTGGTCTTCCATTTTTAAACTACTTTATCATTACTGTAAGGAAACAGTCTTCATTTTTACAGTGCTTTTACCTCTTCACTCTTAGGCTATTAAAACTTCAGCATTATTTCTTAGCAGTCTTTTCTCACTTCTTTTGTGGGAGAACTTTCTTAGGATGTACTTGGAATCATATTTGTGCCTCTTAAGAAATAGACTTGCGAGGCCTGTGACTTACAGAGAAACTAAACTTCTTTGTTTTGCTTTCATACTAAAATGTTTCAAAAAAGAGAAAGCTATTTCAAAAGTTTTCTTGCAAGTCTTCCACTGTTAAAAAGTATTTCTATGAAAGTCACAAATTGAAAAAAAAAAAAGCAAGTAGTAGTTCATTTGTTTTCTAAAATCAGCTGTAAGTCTTGCCTAAACATCCTTGACCACTTGCTTTGTAGAATAAAGAAATCTCTGCACTGATAGCTTTTTCAACATAGTAACAAAAGTATTAAGACAAGAGTTTTGATTCCACATTCCAAATTTGATTCTTCTTGATTGCAAATTTGCAAAGAAAACCACCCTTCCACCTTAGAGATTTCAGAAGGAGACTGCAGTTCTTACTCCTTAAGAAGCAATATTAGAGAAACAGAAGGAAAATTACTGGTTTGGATACTTTGAAAAAATAGACTTAATTAGCAGGCCAAGTTCTTACTAATGAACTAGACTTCCAAGCCCTCATTCACTAGCAAGATTCTTGCTAATTCCTTTCATTGAGAAAGTGATTCAGAATGTCTTTTATTTTCACAACATACTTTGTTAACAGGATATGAAATTTGAGTGCAATTCCAAAGTTAAATAGGCATAAACAGGTTGGAAGTATACATCAGCAAGTCAGGAAGCAAAGGGATCTTCAAAACTCTTAGCCACAGTTGCTGTAGAAGCCAATTTATGTCACAAAATACTAAAGCTTTTTTATTGAAGATTCATTTTCTTTGAATACCAAGTACTCCAAAGGCAAGACTAACATACAAAGCAATCTATAAAAGCAGAAAAGCTTGCAACTAAATAGCACAATAAAAGTTGATGCTTTTCTCATATTTTTACTGTTTATAAAACTTATTAATTTTCCAGTCTAGCTGATCATGCAAATAAATGAACTCATTCAGAGGTATTTCCACCTTCAACTTTGGTGGCAGAACTACAACGAATCTTTAAAAAAAAAAAAAATCCTTGGAAATGTCTTCAGCATCCCGTATCAGAATCCTATATTACTAGTTTTTCCCAGAAGAATATATTCTAGTGCTTTGCTTTTGCCACCTATAGTAGTAAGCTGTGGTCCTTTAAAAGTAAGTGAGATTGAAGAAAGACTGAATAGTAGGTCCCATTTCTACAACAAACCTCAGCTCTGAGACAGACATGAAAATTACATCTCGCCCTAATACAGCATTCTCATTCCAGCTGTCAGAGATTTGAGCAAGTGTTAAGTAAACTGAAATACATATTTACTAGTTACTAGAGCTTTTCTTTACATTTTTACCTTTTGATTTAATGTCTGCACCTGCTAGACACATTTGTTATAATATTCCAGAAAGGAAGGTATAGGATAAACTACAAAACATTCTGCAAATATCCCCCTTGCTTGGAAATTTCCTCCTTTTTCCAGAAAGAGTGGGGAAAAAAACCCTAATGTGAAGCAGGATGGCTTTTTGGCACTATGACCTCTATTCATTAAGAGCCAGCTGTACTTAACCAGCACCAACTCACGAAGCAGATTCACCTACACCAACTCTGTAGGAATGAAAAGAAGGGGAAGTAACTGAGAGACTTCTGATCCCATTTCAACTCCTACATTGCCTTGGCAAGAGGACTCTGCTGGGCTAACGCTTTTCTGCTTCACAAAGAGACATAACCAAGAAGGTGTGAAATCAGAACGTCTCTATTTTCGATAACCCACAAGAGGTGTTGCTGTCAACGGCACTTCGCTCCCAACCCGACGGCTGGATTCTCCTCACGGCATTGCAGACAGCCAGCTCTAAAGAGCGACGTGAGCAAGATGTAGATGGAAAGTACAACAGAGTTAAGAACCTGAATGTGGCACCTGAGGCACATCAGGTTCTGTGTTTTCATAAGCAACTATGTTATTGCTATGGTCTAAGAATCTTATTGCCATTATTGCATTTGGCAGTTAAAGCACGTAGTTATTAGCAAAGGACAAAAAACTTGTCTGGTTTTCATTCTGAAGGGCCAGTACCCAATGTCAGTTAGATACAAGTCTGTGTTCTGAACTGCCACAACTTTCACATCAGGATCTCACATATGTTTTTTGGACCACTCCTTCATTTAAAGCAACTGCCACTCCTCCTCTTCCCAACCATCCTTACGAAAGAGCCTGTACGCACTCCTGAGATCTGTTCCACAGCATCCCAGTCATCCAGTGTCATCACAGCCCTGCAACCACATACAGAGCTCCTGCACCTCTTGTTTCCCACTTTGCTTGCACTCGTGCAAGAGCTTGGGGTTGGCCCCTTGTGACCATTTTTAGCTTTCTTGAGGGCTCTCGCCCATCGCCTTCCTCCACGTATTCACCACCCCTAACCTCTGTTCCTTCTCCTAAGTGCAAGCTGTTATCACCCCATATCTAGTTTAAAGCCCTTTCCACCAGGTTGTCAAGTCTGTAGACAAAGGCAGTTTTATCCCATTTTGTCAGATGAATCCCATCTGTCATTCCTTGAAAAGGGACATCTAGTCACCAAAGACAAAGCACCTTCTGCAACAGCAGCCACACAGCCACTTGGTAATTCTCAAGAGACACCCATTCCTACCCAAGTCTTTCCCCTTCAGCAGTGGGGCTGAGGACAACACAACCTGAGCTCTCACATCCTTCCCCGTTGCCTCCAGAGCTCCATAGTCCCTCTTGAGTTGTTCTAGGTCTCACCTGGTGGCATCGTTAGTGCCCTGAGGGCAATCAATGAAGGGTAACAATCTGAAGGCCAGACAAATTTTAGCAGTCCTCTAAAACACCCTGGATCTGGGCCCCAACAAGCTACAATATCAAAACATCCTTTCTAGTGGTATAGAAGGACTGTGAGCTGATACGGGTCTACTCGTACTCCTGTTGAAAGGAGTAGAAGAGGTCTTAGCTATTTCACTTTTAAAAACAATGGCCCTGGGCTGAATTTGAGCTCATCTGCAGTACACAAGTACCTACAGAGACTTAAGTTATTTCAGACAGAATAGTAAGGCAAGTGTTGCAAGATTTGAGAGGAGACCTCAAAGGAACATGCAGATTTTGATACAAGAGCATAGGTGGAAATACGGCTTACGAAACAGAGACACTGCCCTAGTGGTGTTTGGGGATGGGTTATTATTCAAATACCATAGGGTACTGGGATATCCTTACACCAGAGTGATAAGTTATGTACTATGCTATGGACTGGTTTACTTTAACTCTCCAAATTGAGTGATATTGCCACTCTTTCACTGTTTCCCCAGTGCAGAGGCCTATAGGAGGCTACAGATACTTTTTTCTTATGCCATATATCCCAGTGGGAATCTTGGAGTGTACAAGAAAGCAATTTTATACCCTCTGGAGTTGCTACCTTTGCCAGTGGCATCATAGTATATGTGCCCACATACCTTCATCACCACTGCATCAATAAAACCTGCTCCGCAACTACAAAGACAAATGTTTCTTTATATTTTTTTGTTTATATATATGTACACACACACACACAGAGAAAGTGTCTGACATAATGATTTTTCCTAGCATCACAAAGCACCTTCTTGCTTCTGAAACACAGGAGGAATCTGTCATCTTCACAAGACAGAAAAAAAAAATTAAAACAGAAGCATAGAAAACATAGCAATAAAAGCTGGATTTAAGATCTCATCTATACTATACTGAAACCCCAAACTGGGTGTTCCAACTCTTTATCCTGATGGTGCCCCTAGACCTGATCCCATTTTATGTTTCAGAACCTGCAAATGGCATCAGAAGCAGTTTAAGGTCATTAAAAACCCATTAACACTTTGGAAGTGAAGTCAGCTTTGTGATTTACTCTGTTTTGGTAACTGGATACATCTTTTCCTTCAAAAGATGTGTCACTGACCTAAGAGGTGTGTAATCCTTACAAAGATTAGACAATTTTGCAGAACAACTACTGGATTAAGATTAATTTGACTTCAACCACTAAACTACTTGATCAACACAAAAAGCTGTAGTTCTTATTCAGCATCACACTAATGAAAGAAACCCCACTGACACAAAAGGAACTGTCTGCATGCTTCAATAACACATATACATAGTTGTTTAAAGGAAAAAAAAAAAAAAAAGAAAAAACCCAACAAAACCCCACAACTTTGCTATTTCTTCTTACTGCAAACAAAAAGCAGATATGAAGATGTCATTCATATATCCAGAATCACTTTTATCCTTTTTTCAAAAGGATGACAGACATCAGGAATTTTTTTTTATTATTATTTTCTTTACGTATAAGGCAGTCTATTTCTGGTTAACAGTGTTCCAGAAAGACATTAAGAACTTCTTCAGCAAAACAAGCCATTTTGCCAAGATGATGGTGTATACACAAAGCTTTATTTAGTTTTAAATCCCACCATTTGTCCACAAAAGAGGTTCCTTTGCTATTCTGTCCGCCTCTGTAGCATCTGCTAATACTTAACATAGTATTTAATTTCACTTCCAGTCTTAAAAAAAGCAACAGCCAACATTTCCATGTTTAAGACACAAATCAAGAAAATATTCAACATTGTTAACTTCTCATTTAGTCAAGGGGAGCCCCCTTAAAAAAAAAAAAATCTCCGTAATTACACTTGATAGGTAGAATTCTGAGTGCCCATGTGGAATCAGGATCCTCTGGGCTTGATCCTGCACCAGCAGAGTAAGGACTCCTGCAGTACTCCTGCTTCCAAGGACCTAACTTTTAAATCTGCATGCCAAGCCAATAGTGGGGAAATAAACAGAGCAGAAGATGTGAATACTAACTTAATTGCTAAAAGGTCCCATAGATGTAAGCAGATGGAGAATAACAGCTCAGAGGGGATAATTCATTCTGAATTGCACTATAAGAGTTGAGAAGGTTGTTTCTATTAAACAATTTTTTAGGGCATAAACCTTTATG
Source organism: Haliaeetus leucocephalus (assembly GCF_000737465.1). NCBI lineage: Eukaryota > Metazoa > Chordata > Aves > Accipitriformes > Accipitridae > Haliaeetus > Haliaeetus leucocephalus. The sequence continues at coordinate 4,145,449 of NW_010972764.1, read as the reverse complement.
AAGGGTTAAAAATGAAACAACTGTGGATGCTGCCGAGGTAAAAGCATCAGCGTAATTGTGGACAGCAACAGGGAACTGTGAACGTTTCTCTGAAGTTCTCATTTATTGCCAAGCCATACTGGTACAGCCCGAGCTTCTTTTCAGGAACACTATCATCCCTGCAAGCAGTAACAAAAGTTCTACTCTTTTTAAATCCAATTCTTCTCCTCTCTTCAGTATCTAATTCCAAAACCAGATATCTTCTCCTATCTCCATAGGAACTTGAAGTTCTTCTCCAAACCACATCTTCAATGAGAAGACACTTGAACCAAATAATTCTATCTAGAACCGTAGATTTTTCCCCAACTTAATTAAATTCCAACGCAGGAGATTCCAGTAGAATGTCTAGACAACCACTAGCAATTTAACTAAACAGCTTTCTCCTAATTGCATTAGGAAAGTGCATGGCTTGCTGACATGGCCTAATTATGTGTTAAAAGAGCTTTAAAATAAACTTTCCTAAAGGAAATATTTGGTATGGTTTAGTTTCACCTCCTGGCCTGGTTGCACATTCTGTCATTTTGCCACAAGTACCACAACAAAATGCACAGCTCCCCACCGTAACTGCATTCAGCGTGCAGATTTTTATCTAGATGGTTTATATATAGGGCATTGTAGCTTAAAAAAAGGAGATAATAAGAAACAGGATATTCAGGAAACTAAAGCAGCTGTGATTCACGAGGAAACTGAACACACCAGAGAAGTTGCAAGTGTCAGGCAGCAGCATGTACTAATAAGAATGATTTGTTAGAGTTAACTTACTTATACTTAACTACTTAAGGTAGGTCAGGAAATCAGGTTTCCTTTTTTTTTTTAGCAAATCAATTTGCCTAAGAAAAAGGGTTTCTCAGTCAGTTTCTCAGTCCTGTCTTAAGTCTTCCCTTATTCCAAGTATTTTTGTGGAAAAAGTGGAATAAATTGTTTTCAGTAACTGAAACCCAGTGTTTTCGAGTTTATAAAAAAATAAATAGACACTCCAGCTGCCAATAGCAAAGGGGAGAAACCAACCTCTGGCTTAAGTTCTGAGTTCTCACGGAAGCTTCTGTGGAGTTAGAGAACTCTTTTTCCATCTCCATCCCCATAACCTTCCCTGTAATCAAGCTGTGTTGGACAGTACACAGATAAAACACTTGCTTTCACATATAAAGCAAGTGGACTTAGCAGATGTACACAGCGAGTAATCACAGTTCACATTTAAGCAAGGAATGAAAGTTTTCTCTGAATACTCCTTTATTTTTCCCAAACTTCTTGTAATTACTTTTGAACTCCCATACTACTCTATTTACAGCTTTGATTTCCTGCTTCCTTCCCTGTAGAGCAGAAGGTTAGACTAGATGAGCTCCTGATGTCCTTTCCACATTGAATTATCCTGATTGTACTAATATCCTAACTATGCATTATGCTAATAAAGGAATACTGTAACTACCTCTCAGGTCTAGGACATTGCACTTAGATTCCTCTCAAAGACCCCATAGTTGTGCTAAGCTCACAATGATGAGCACATTGTCCTTTCAGCCCCAATACTGATTTAAAAAAGCAGTTTCCTATTCTAGACATAGAAGTAGTTTTAAACTTCTGTGGTCTGAACAACACTTAACACGTATTCCGCAATACCAGGTTACTGCAATAGATCGATGGAGTTCCAAATTGAAGCGGCTGAACTCTGAAGCAGGTTTCTGCAGGATAACCTTAGTTTTCTCACTGCCTATAACCATACATAGAAAGCCAACATGCACTTACTGCATTGCCTAGATTTTTGTTTTCTAGATTTTTGAATGAATGGCCATGTTCAGCACGATCCATTGTTATGATCCAGTGTTTTTTGAGTCAGGGAAGGGAGTTTGTTTTTCTTAACAAACACCACCATTAGAAAGCTACCAAGAGCTTGACCAGATCTTTCCCTACCCTGCAGCTTCAAATACTCAAACCACCAGCTGTCCTGAAGAAGGGTCAGGCAGTCTGTGCCTGTCACGGTGGGAAGCAGAAACTCCCAGGATGGTGAAGGCTGGAAGTTTGTGACTTCTGGCACCAGGAGGAACATTCCTGCTTCACCTCAAGATTTGCAGTTCCAGAATAGATTCAGCGCCCTCATAGCCAACAAGAGTCTGGGAGCTCTGTTCAAGCAAGCACCCAAGCCAGCTAAACCTGGGCCATGCAGGAGCACCAGAAGAAGGCCGCAAGTGATAGTAATGGGAGACTCCCTGCTGTCAAAGGCCCCCATCTGCCAACCTCACCTGCCATCTAATTTAAACTAATTTCCCCAAGCTGAGTCTGTTTTGCCCGCGATGGTAATCCTTACCTTGAGCCACGAGCCCTTCGTTCTATTTTCTGTCCCCTGTCCAGCTGGGAAGGGGAAGTGATAGAGCAGCTTGGTGGGCACCCGGCAGCCAGCCAGGGTCAACCCACCACGTCAATGTGAATAAATACCTAAAGGGGAGGGAGAAAGAAAATGAAGCTGTGCTCTTCTCAGTAGTATGCAGTGAGTGGAGAAGACACCATGGGCACAAAATGAAATACCAGAAAATCCACTTAAACATAAAACAAACAAGAATTTCTTTACAGTGGTGGTGGTCAAGCACTGGTGTAGGTTGCCCAGACAGACTGTAGAGCCTCCATTCTTGGTGATATTTAAAACACAATTGGACAATGTCCTGATCAACCTGATTTTATTGACTTGCTTTGAGCAGAGGGTTGGACTAGATGATCCCCAGCAGTCCCTTCCAACCTCAACTATTCCTTGATTCTGTGAAGTTATGGGGGACTTTAACGTCTAAGCTAGTAATTAACTTACAGTAGCTTTGTTTTTAAAATATTTTCACACCACATAAGCAGACAAAATAAGGCTATAAGTATAGTAAGAATGCAAGTACAAGCCTCCTCCAGGAACCATTCTTTTCATTAAACAGCTGACAGCTAAAAACTGGGATTCAAGCCTGTATCTCCTGCTTTGCACAATACTGCCTATACTATAAGCAGTCTTTCTCAAAAGTTTTATATTTACATATATTTTAATGCCAGAGACTTCTCTTATTCCAAAATATCCTGAAGATAATTTTGTCCTCTTCAGGCACAGAAGTTTCCAGGCAAAAATCCCTTTCAATATTGCAAACATACATATTTATGAATATATGGAATAGATTTTCATCACATCTTCAAATTCTTAAGCCTACAGGGAATACTCGTGTCCAAAAATCATCAGTTTATCATATAAACCAGAAGGACATCAATTCAGCTTTTTAACTCTACCTCCCTAAGATTAACATTCTGATAGTCAGCTAGCCCTAATCAACTTAAACAACTAATCACACACATGAACTGCTTGTGCACTTCTCTGTCCAAACATCTGCTTTGTGCCTGGCAGATGAAATATCTACACATATGGAAAGTTTCAGACATGTGGTCACCATGTAGGCCAAGATCATGAACTTTTGTCCTTCATTTCATAGAAATAAATTATCATATGGTTCTACTCGCCCCATTCTGGCAAACCTTAGCCAAGAGATATTCCTAAGCAACGTACTTCATAACCTCATTGTTGCCAGTTCTAATAGGCAACATGCATGTCAATAATAACAGAAAAAATCCCTGTTGTCTAACTAATCACTCCCATCACTTATTCCACTATCATATTCTTAACTGCTGCTTAGCCTGACATCACATTTTTATTATCAGCAATTTATCTAACACTACAAGTTACCTTAGGTTCTGTTTTAGTACCACCTGCAATGTTCAGGAGGTTTGCAAAGGTTGGGCTCTGTCCCTGGAAGGGTTTTCCTCATGATTTCTTTTGCCTTCATTGAAAATGAAAATAATCTTTTACCTCTTTAAGACCATACCAGAATAGCAAAAATATTTAATTCATTCTGTCACAGAGTTTGTGAATACAAAAGGTTGTACAAAGGACCAAGGACATACCCATTACTTTTGCCAAAAGCAAGCCAGATGACTAGTAAAAAGTTATAGGGCAACAAGAGGACTGAAGACAGGGTCACGTTCTCCAAACTCTCCAATGGCTATAAACCCAAGCAAAAGTAGAGGATGACCTTTACTGCTTCACTCAGCATACCACTGAAGGCCTCTTTTTCCTTCCCTTGTTAAAAAGTACAGAAGAAAGTCAACCAAGGCCACAACAACTGGTGCAGAGAACAACATTCAGCAAGAATTTTTTTTTGCAACCTTTGGATAATTTCAAGAAACATTTTAGAAAGTGATTAGCGAGCCTCTGCCAAGGCTGTGTGGCAATATAAGATATATCAGATTGTGCTTCAAGTATTTTCTAACCATCATATGGACAAAGCCATAGGCTGAGTGCTGTGGCAGTGACTTTGAAGAGCAAAGCCAGAAGAACAGACCAGTAACCACGGCAGTAGAAAGTATTCTAAGCACAGAAACCCGATGATTCACCACATGCAACCATGGTGAATAGCCAAGGGGATAAAAATACTCGACAACCTAGCTATGTGATAGAAACAGTTGAAGGTTCCCACAGAAAATAAAGTCCTGGGAATCATCTAGACTTCAGGTAACGAGTCCCAGTCACCTCTTGTGAGTGAACGTAGGGAATTCCTTTTAGCATACTATATCACTGAGGCTTTCTGCAATTGGTATTACAATGTCAATACTGCATTAATACCCTTTTTCATTTGAATTTTGTATTCAGATGCAAAAACATGCAAGCAGTCTTCTCCTGGCTGCACAGTGAAGTCAACCCCTCTCTCGGTTCACAAGGGAGGAATATAGATGGGATAGCAAGAACTGTCACTTATATGACCCATGCAAAGTATTGCAAAATTTCTCAGGTTAAATTCAAATGCACTACAGAATGGAAAGCGGGGGCGGGGGGGGGTGTAACAAACACAAACTTTTTAACTCTGTGCTGTCACATCATGACTAAATTCAGATTTTGCTGGCTACCAAAGTGTGGAGGCATCTTCCATCCAAAGTCAGAACTATCATTACACAGTTTGTGATGAATGCACTGGTATACACCAATTTTTAATCTTGAGTCAGATTTGAGGAAAAAAAAACCAAACCAAAACCAAAACCCCAAACCCCACAAAACTGTATGAGTGCACTGAAAAATTCAGCAAAAACACTATTTGATATCACAATAAACCAAAAACACACTGCAAGAGCAAGCAAAGAAATTGTCCGTAGTCTGATAGAAGTTAATACACATTTTATGCATAGACCAGAGACAACCTACAACTCCTCACAAGCAGTTGCTCTCTGCTAGGAGCCAAAAAGATGGTTCTTAAGGGGTTCCAATCCATAGAGTTTCTCCAGGGAGGAAGAATTTGTGATCCACAAGTTACCAACACACTAGGCACATGCTTCTCATAACCAGTGACTGCAAGTTGCATTTATGTTGGGTTTTTTTGCCTAGCCACCTGTTGCCATGTTCATCATGAAAAGCAGTAGTGTCACTTCAGCTCTGGAATGCCAAAGGCCGAGTCAGACATTGCTCAGAGTCACGGAAGATGCTTCAGTGCTGCCAAAAATTGCTCACAGCATCTGTCTCTGCAAGGTGACTGCTACCACTGCAAGCGCGTTAAACCTTGCCACTGTGATCATGTTTAAAGCCAGCAAGTTTTATCTTGCTTCAGCTTCTTTCCAGCCTACCTCTGTACCTTAACTATGAACCGATGCCTCGGATCCTGAAGCGGGTTTATGAAATACATACAGGAGTCCACGTCGGCAGCAGGCTGCTCTCTCACACCAGCCAGTTTTCTCAGCACCACTGCCATATGTTCCCAAACTTGCATTTGTAATGTTTTTATTTTGGTTAGTTTTTTTAACCTTTGTAATAGCTTCTCCTACTAGCCAGCATGAGCGCGCAAGTCTGTCAGTCAGCCAGTCAACTGTTCCCTTGCTGGACTACTACTTTAAACATCAGCATCTTGCAGCATCTAAGCTCTTTAAAATGGCATCAGCACACATGAGATTCTAAAAAACCCACCAGCACAGAAAAAATAGCCTGGCTGGCCATTCAGTTCTGTCCAGGATTTCCTCTCCCACCACCACCTGCAGCATTTACTTATATTAGCCATGACCAGAAGAGGCAGCTTGCACCTCCCCCTCCAAACATCACTGTTTGCCACAGCTTAAATGGTTAAGCAAATTAAAGAAAATGCCTCCCAGAAGTCAGGTCCCCCTTCCTTTCAGATGCTGAGGGAAGGTTCCCTCCTCTGCATGGGGCAGCTCTGCTCAGCAGGAGTCCTCTGGGACTGCTGTAACCATCCGAGGACATCACCCACCCTCAGGGCTTCCAACCCTCAGAAGCTCCTAGGAGGTAGGTGCAAACACCACATCAAGTCAAAAAGCTCTACTGACAAACATGGTCACTAGAGCATGGTCCTGGAAGTCTCAAAACAATTGCAAGGTGAATCAGGATGTCATACACAGTCCCGTAACAGCATTGGACTTACGACAGCTTTAACTTCTTAAGGGAACCTACATTATACTGTGGACAATTAGGCATGTAAGGGGAAAAAAGTTAGAGCCTTTTTTGTTTCTTTAGGTTTTCCCACGGAAAAGAATTTCACTCTCCCTCCTGCCAAAACTGTCAGCATTTCCCCTGTAAGCAGGGTTGTAGGCAATCAGCTTTCCCAGAGCACCTTCTGCAATTTCTGTACTTGAGACAACATGGGTAAACATTATTCATGAAACCTACCCAACTCGCAGGACAGTCCCACTCCATGCTGAGCACAAGCAACGTTCTCTCTCTTGTAGCAAAGAGAGGGGGTTTCTCTGCCCTCTCAAAACTGTTTCAGACATGGTTAAAGTTATTGACAGACGGTTCATTTCTTTTGGAGAGGAAAGGCAGGATAAGGAGCTTATTCAGCATGTCAGGAAGACTCAGTTTGGAGAGAAAATTGCCTACTACATTGATATTTCTGCATTCAGTCATTTCTCTAGATCTGTCTCTAGAAGAGCTGCAGCACTGTGCAAAAGCACCAGTCCAAAAGTTGACTGATTAGCCCTTAAAAAGAAATCCTTACATTAAAAAGACGACCTGCAGAGTGATCCATTGGACACATCCTTCTCTCATAAAAACTGAGCAAATAAATTCTCCCTTGCTCTCATGGGGTTCCTACATCAGTACTTTCACTGAAGAGCCAAGAGGCAGAATTCATCCACCTGGGCAAGGCTGCTGCAGGAAACACTGAACAGGAGGAATGCAGAGAGCAGTTTTATTAACATTCAGGTGACACCTAGTACACGAACACCCCCCATTTCTGCAATAGATTATATTCCAAGTAATATCTTACAGCATTGCCCTTCCTGAATTTGTAACCTGTTGAAAACAGGACTTGCTCTGGTGAAGTATGTGTTCGTGTGACCCACAGTCCTTGTGGGTCTCCTTCACGTCACTTCAGCCTCAGTCCAACAACTACTCCAGCCCACAGCTGTGTGCATGACAGTCCAGCCTTTTTTCTCTCTCATTCTCCCTAATGAAAGATGCCCAATTTCATAAATCGGGCAATATAGCAAGCACTCCAGCTAAACCCTTTAATTACATTACTTGCCCTGTGTCAGCCTATGCATAAGAAAGCAACTCAGCCAGTTGCCAGGACCTAGACCATAGGTACTTCAGTGCTTTTAAGATGATGAAACAGGGCATACGTTCATAATTCTTACTACCAATATAGTGACAAGTCACTTGTGCTATTTAACATACCACTGGAGACACCATCAGATGGAAGGGAGGGAAATTATTGTTGTGTTCCTTGGAAAGCACAAGGCACTAGCGCTGCAATAAACGTCTATGTCTTCCCTCATCATTTTATCTGAAAAACCTTTAGCCACCTCCTGTAGTCTCTGTTGTTATCATTACGCTTTAATAGCACAGCCATAAATTGAAATGCAGTCAGCTGCATGACATCAGCACAGCTGTGCAGCTGGTCTAATTGCTCAGAGTGATGTCATTCATCAATTCCAAACCTGTCCTACTAGACACCATTTTCCCCTATGAGGCAACTCATCCAGTACTGAATTTATATCCAGACTATAATGTGTTCCAGAGAAACTGTACAATTATTTCACTGAAACCATGCGTCAGGCTGTTGTTAAAGACTGGGAAAGAAATAGGGCATTTCAGCTGATTTACATTAATAATAGCTCCTAGCTGTGTGAGCCACGAGATGAACCTTGACAAGAGCCAGGCTTTGTGTCTCGCTTAGATGGAAACACCAGCTCTACCTCCTACCTCCAACTCCTCTGTCCCGTGCTTTGTTCCTACTCCCTCTCAAGCGCTTTCACCCAGCTCCTGTCTACTTGCACAGCTGTCTATTGAGAAAACTTACACGTTTCTATAAACATTGCTTATGTTTGTGACAGCTGAGTACTCGGAATGTACCTACTGAAGTGCATTTCAGACAATTTTCATTAAAAAAAGCACAGGACAAATTTATGTAGCTGTAGGTAAGAAAGTGGTAATGGCTTTCTATAGGAAGGACACTGTAGATATGCTGTCTCGAAGACCTCCTTGCCTTTTAAAACCACACACTGCTTCTATTTGCTTTACACTTGTTAAAATGCCCAAAACAAAACTATCAATTCATGTTTTAGCAAAAATGTCCTAATCTAAAGCAATTATATCCATGCATTCGAAGCAAAAACTGAAATAATGAGATCAGAACAAAGGATTTACTTCAGTTGTATTTATCTGGCATCATCTATGATTTATTCACATAACTAAGTTTTCTGTTCACATTATACTGAGGCTGGCATAAATGTATTATCAAAAATAAAAGCCTCATTATTTCAATACAATGCATTACTGAGCAACTACTTAAATAGCATTGCAATTACCGATACTCTGTCATGAAATAAATTCTATAGATTTTACAAGTGACTCCAAGGCAACTAAAGGCAAAATCACAGAATACATTAAGGTAAATCAATATGTCAGCTGGCACAATGATCTTGTCATTTTTGTGTTGAAACCAATCGTTTTTGTATATCTTGAGACACTACACCACCATAGAAGGAAATGCAACTACAGAAGATTCAGGTGGCTAAGTCCCTATTTAAAAAAACACACCAAACAATTATTTTTAGAAATTCTACACATCTACTTGCATTGCTCTCCAAAGGCTCTGCAGCCCAACCATTTCTGAAAGAAAAATCTTCAACACCACCACCACTGTTAATATAAAAAAGCTTAGTTTGTAGAGTTTTTATCTAGACAGCCTTTTTCTGTAAGATATATTCTAAAAATAACTCTTGGATTTTAACATATGAATGGCTGAATATAAACTGTTACTGTTATCAGCACTGTCTTCTCACCCAAGCAAAACTTGTTCTATGTGCACTTAGGGAACAACAGACTGAATGGACAGTTATAGCTCATCTGTGAACTGGCAAGCAGCCAGGATGTCTCCAAAAAGTCTAAAATAACTGTGCAAACATCTGTTGGAAAGAGATACTGCCTTTGAGAAAAGGAACAATAAATCAGATGCAGTCCATGCAAGAGTTCATAGCTATCTAAGTCCCCACACTGCCAAATGCGAGGGGCATGCAAGGTAGAGAAGCACAGCAAATAGGTATTTTTTGTAATCATTACTACATGGTTAATTTCTTCTCTGTGCAATATTTTCCTCAGTCACTGTGTCTGGGCCAAGGATAAAATGCCACCTAAAAGGGGAAGAGTAGCATGCAATCAACAGCCCCTTGTATCACAATGTTCCCCTCGAGAAGATGAACCGCTTTGAAAATATCCCCCCCCCCCCCCCAAAAGGGCATCTTGATCTAACAGGCAGTTGTCAGACATTAGTTCTTGATATTTTATTATTTTATCAGGTGTCTATTTTGCGCATGCTCTGAACATTAACCTCCTGTAGTCAGTGAATAACTAAAGTAATTTCTGGACTATTTTACAGTTAGAGTTAAAGAGGCAGTGTCTACACCTCTCTCAAGGGGTGACAAAAGACTGCCTCTAGGATACAAATTCACTTCTTTCAAGGGCCTTTCTTACAAAAATATGCTAAAAATAAAGAATAATTGCATGTTTCTGCCACTAATATCTTTCCTAGCCTTTCATCCAAACTTTTCTCTGTTAGCAGCTTGGTTGCCCACTACAGAAGCAAATCAATCCTGTGGCCTTAGCCTACACATAGGACTGGATACAGGCCAGTTTCAGTTACTCATCTGATCAATGAAGATAAATTATTGGAAGAGCTAAAAAGTAAAGGTCTTCCAACGCAGCATGAAGTGTTCAGGAAGAAATAGCCATTATGTCTGAGGAAAAGTCCATTTCAGTTTCTGAATTTGAAGTTCTGCCCAACAGTGGGATCTGTAAGTCTCCCAGTTTACCTAAACTCTAGTTTCCAGTTTACCAAAAGGGTTTTGTGCACATGGCCCTAAAATTAGAAGCCAACCTTGCATCCTGACCTCCAGACCTGATATCACATAAGACCCCTGCACTATGGGTCTGTTATGGGTTGCATAAAACCAAACTCATAAGCTACAGCAGCACTGGTAAAGCTCTGCTGAGCAGTCTCAGACACAGAACAGCCTTCCTGGTCAGGAAAGGCAGCCCCTCCTCACAGTCACCATTCTCTCCATTATTTCAAAAAGATCATTGCACACTAGGTAAAAATCTGCCCAGCTGCCCAAGACCTACACTTCCCTCAGGAGCTACTGCTAATTGTCCTTGAGGTCAACGCTGAATACCATCACTGTGAGTGCTGCTGCTTCCTCACCAGCACAGTCACTGGAACAGCAATAGCTCAGGGACCGTCTAGACAGACTGTCACAGATTCCCATCACACCCCTTTGATGAACACATTTTCTCTAAGGCACAAGAATCTTTGTCACCTTAAAGACTTTGAAGCCAGTTTAGCATCCGCTTAGAGAAAAGACTTATTTATTTTAAACACTATCAACAGTAACTCTAGCCCACAGGTAGGACTTGGTACTACAGATTAAGACCCCCCCCCCCCCCCCCCTTTTTTTTTTTTTTAAACTGTCCTCTTCAGCAGGAAGAATAGCTCAGGAGGAATATATATATATATATATATATCTCAGTACCATAATTTAAAAGCAGAAGAGACAAATTATATGCAAGAGACTAGTTTTGGTCTTTAGGTGAAGTTGGATCAGAACCTAGCAAGTATCTGAATTTGATGCCCTTGTCAGTTTTTAAAGCTCCACCTTGTGTTAAACTGTCACTTTGGACATACCTTAATGGTTCTCACCCACTGCCCTCAATCCCAAGACAAAAAAAGAAGTCATACATACAAACAGGTAAAACATACAAAGACATAACATACAAAATTTCCTCTGCATCCAGGTAACAACGTTTAGAGTTGAAACACATATCAGCAAACGAATACTGCTTGGTTGGCAGTGCACACCACAGGTTCCCTTGTAACTATCCCGGCTACCGTTGCATAAATGGGGTGGAGAAAAAACAGGACACGGAGCTTCTTGGCTGAACAAGACATCTCGTGAGTGCAGCACAGCATCTTAAGTGTTTGTTCACAAAAAAAAAGTCTATTACACACAGATGAGTGGATTTTTTCAAGATTATAATTGAGCAAGATTGCTTAAAGGAATACATGATTGCGAGTGGAAAAAAGCATGATATATACACGCTATGTTGGGACTTTTGCTAGCATCCTAAAAAAAAATTCACATGTTTTGGATTCTCAGCCATGACCTGGGCCTAGCCCATCATTCACTTCAGTGACTCAGATCTCTTCTGATTTCTGTGCATAGAGGACATTTCAGAGTTCAGCATGGGTATTTCAGCCCTGTAAGAAGTTTTTGTGAATCTGTTTGCACAGTGTGTCCTCCCTTTGAAGGGGGAACACAGAAGCCAAGCAAACTGCAAAGGAAATCACTCAGCTGCATACTGAAAAAGTTTGGTTCAAGTGTCTTGAACTGAACCTGTCCTGCAGAACGAAAGGCTTTGTAACACCCCCAATTTTCCAGTCACAGTAAAAGTTTCAGTGAAGTCAAAAGAGCTGTCTGGTTTACCTTGGTTTTGATGGCAGCTAGTAGCCAAATTAAATCAGGCATATATTAGTAAACTTTCCCCCATTGTTTGGTTATGTATTTCAGTACATACTCATCTCTTGCTGTAAGAAGGATTATATTTAAGAGCTTGCACTCACCTGGCTGCTACAAGTTTACGTAAGCCCATTACAGCGTTTGGGTACTTCCTTACAGCAAGCGTGGCACACCTTGTATTTGTCTTTACGCTCAGTTTCTGTTTCCACAATGGCATCCACGATAACATATGAAGAAGAGTAATGTGAACAAATTATTTTCTCAGTCCCTTGCACACCTGATGCCACTGAATGCTCCAGCTACAGCCACATCAGGACACATCCTTCCCAGTACTGCTGAGGAGGCACTCGCAAGTGGAAGCAGACATGCAGGGTGAAACACTAGAGGGCAACAGATGCCCTTTAATAAGCTTAAGGGAGCCCTTAGGTACGTTTGACACTTGGTCCCTTCTTACTTTTGACAGCAATATTATCCTTGCTTGATTTCAAACTCTAGTTCAAAACTCGTGCGAAGGAGATGCACGTTCTACCATGTAAGCCAGGCTACATGAGTACCTGTACGCTCGCTCAACGCCAACTGCTTTCCTTCCCACCAACCCTCCTCCCTCCCACCTTTCCTCCTTCCCATTAAAGGATCATCCATGTCTTTCAATGACAGAAATTTAATCTTTGCCATGTGGCGTATTTGTTTATCGACTTTGCCATGGTAAAGTACCTATCCATCAATGGGAATAACTGTTTTAAAGGAAGAGAGGCTTAAGTCTTGATGAGGTCCATTCTAACATTTTAGATACGGAGAGAGGGGAAAAGAAGAATTGGGCTGATTTCCTTGCAGGATTCTGCTAACATTAGTGAAGAATCTTACGGATTTATGATTTTTGACAGACAAATTCACCCTGAACCCTGATATGATCTTCCCAGGAACCATTTTCACTCCTTCCCAGTAATAACCCTGCACAGAACAAATATAATAGTCTTCTGCTTATAAATGAAGATACTGTTTTCCAAAGGGGGTGGGGGTGTGACACTAGAGCTATCACTCACCTATCAATTTGCATATGAAATTAGATTAAAAAGAAAAATAATTAGACAAACAAGTTGCAATCAAGCCTTCCCTTTTACTGTTTGCTAAATTTGTCCCAGATTAATGGGGGAATAGTTTTGCCACTTGAAAATTTTCATACCAGTTGAACAGGATAAATCACATTCTGCTGGGAAGACCATTCCTTTGGTGTTTGATAATTTAAGTTTAACAGGATCCTTCAGTTCTAAAGAAGCATAACAGTCCCCAGATGGGACAGAAAGAGTTGTAGGAGGACTTGTCAAGGATCTTACTCATAGGTAAATGTGGTAGCATCATTTAAAGAACTGCCTGGACTAAGAACTACAGCTATGGATGAAGAAAGAAAGTTTGAAGTTGAATGAACTAAGCCCATGTTTAGTACAAATAGTCCTCATGAAACAAGTGCCAGATTTTAACAAAGAACAAAGGGACGAGCGCGGGCCCAAAGTGGAAGGCTTTGAGCCCGAGGAGAAGCTGAGTCTCTACTCCCCAAGTACAGATATAATGACTTTTCCAAAAGAAAGCTGCAGTGGCTACTACCAACTTTAAAACAAAACTGCTGCTTGTATCAAACCAGACTGATAGTCTTCTGACTGAGTCTTAGGACTCCCTTCTAATGCCTTACAATGGGAATTCAACATGTCCACATCTTACCACCAGATATCTGCTGATCAAGTGACCCATCACATCTTGCCCTGATCACAGAAGACATCTGTTACCATGTCAATCACTTCATTAATTCAAGCAGCAGTGATTTTTTTGGTAGATAACTGCAATTTAGGAAGCAGCCTCATGTGGATATCAGTGCTACTGTATAACAGGATTTATTTTCCCTTTAAGATTTCAGGGAATTTGTCTATAAATTCTACAAAAATAATTTTAAAAGACTGTTTCCAAAGACCTGTTTTCATAAGCCAGAAAACACAGTAAGCAAAGAAAGGAGGGAAGGAAAACCATCATTTTCAATTACCCTATAGCACCCTTGTGTCTTCCCCTTCTAATCCAGAATACTTCTTAGTCAAAGCATAGAGATTTGCCCTTGAGATGAATCAGACCCATGTAACTGAAGGCAGCTGTTTTCTACAAGTCCCCTTCCTTTTCTGGTGAAGTAAGAAGAAGAAGGTGATGAAAAGGCAGTCTGCTGATCAAAGCAGTTCAATTCTGCACAACAAAACTAAACCTTCTGCTACTTGAGTTCCTGGTTAAACGTGGCTGAGTAACAAGTCAAGCTTTTCAAAGGCAATTGTTAATTGAATACATCAGGTATTCTCAAGTGCCTGGTGTTACTGGGGTTGGAGTCATTAAAAAGCTGAATGCCTACAATTGTGATGAGAGATGACAGATCTCTTTAAACATGCATATTTATAGCACTTCATGACCTCTTAAAAAAAAACAAAAACAAGCAAACAACAAAACAACAACCAAACAAAAAAAAAACCTAATCCCCCACTCCCCTAAAACGCAACAAAAAAACCCCAAAACACACGCTACCAAAAAAACCCCAAACAAAGCAACCCCAGACAGGCTCTACATGAGATTAGTTTTCCCTACCAGAAAAACAAATTAAGTTGTGAGCACCTGTTTTGGCTATCTTCTTGGCCTCACTGCCCACCTCTGTTTCCCATCCACCTTATGTAACTCAGAAATACTACAAAAAGAAACTATTTAAGAAACATGCAACAGTCTGCTAACCCTCTAAAAAGCCATGGAAAAATTTACTTGGTATAGACTCTGCTGTGAAGATGGACCATTTCAATAAAATACAAAATATTAGTGCCTGTTCATTTAACGAACCTTTCCCATTCAGAGAAGGGATGGAGGCAAGCATCCCAAGGAGGGTGGGGAACCACGCTGTGATCTTATCAGCAAAGACTGCACATAACAGCGAGCAAAATTTTAAATTTCGTTTGTCTCATATGTCTTATTATTTTGCCTTACAAATTCATTAAGGGATCTTCACAGAATATTTGTGTAACATGCATTTGCTACAAAACATTATCAGAATAGATGAAACGCTGATGAGGACCTTAATAATCCTAACATAAAGTATGCTCCACAATATAGCCAGGTTTGATACTAGCCCAGAGGAACACTCAGAAGAGAAGCTAAATTTCCGTATTTTGGTGTGACATGCTTATACAACAGCAATGAGAGTCTTACTCATGGTGGGATTCAGTCCCTACACGAAGAGCAGAGAGACATGGGTGTCAGCGGTGTGTAGGAGCAGCTAGCTAGCATAAGGGCTCTGGGATGTGGACAGGCTTGGTCCTTGCATAGGTCTCCTGGCATTGCAGATCAGCCCCAGCTGTGGTGCTTTATGTTATATCTCTTGTGTACAGGCTCTGGCAGTATTTACAAAAAAGAGAATATAATTAAGACAGTCACATGTACATCCTCACACACACACCACCCAGCTCCCCCACCCCAGCCACTTTTTTCCTCCTTTTTTTCCTCCTCCCCCTCTCAGGCTTGGGACAGAGGCCTGGTAGGGAGTTTTTGTAGTTTCATTTCCCTCCTCCAGCTTCTCTAAACCCTCTCATCCTTGTAGATTTTGAATGCAAAAGTTATTCTTAACTAACATGATTGGGGTAGAAGCCTCATGACAGAAGCAAACAGAACGTAGCTTCTCGTGGAAAGATGATGTTGTCCTGACCCAACGGACCAGGAGTTCTGCACATTCTGCACCCGGCCTTAGGTTTTGTGATAAAGCTCATCTGCACACACACAGGGGAGCACAGAAAGACAACAGCAGTGGGGGACCCCAAATAATACCCTGCCCCAGCTACTCCCAGGCTCATCCCAGGAGCCGCCAGCCCATCAAAGGCCCCTCTCCACAAGCCCAGAGGAGCACAGGAGCCAAAGGCAGGTGAGAACCAAATTAGGGACTCGGAGGAAGGTCCCCTCCAGAGGAAGGTGACAGCCTGCCCCAGCCCCTCCTAGGGCTGTCCTGGGAGACCCTCAGCCCCACTGCCCAGGGGTCAACAGGAGCATCTTCTGGACTGGGGTGGGTCACTGCCTAGGGGTATTGGGCACATTATGGGATGCAAGGGAAGAGAATTTTGGGGTTGCAGAGGACTTACTACGGTTTCTTTGGGGGGAGAGGAGGAACAATGGAGGAATGGAGGGAAAAATGGAAAAATGGAGGGATAAGGGAATCAAAAGGGCTGATCACATGTCAGCAAGTGGCTTGTCAGGACACTTGTCTGGCCCCGTCCTGCACCTGACCAGCACAGTCTGTCCTGTCTTCTGATTAAACTCTGTTTTCCCGAGGGGGTGACCCTCTATTCTGGGTGCACATGCATGTGCGTGTGTGTGTGTTCAGGGCTCCAGCTACCAGCAACAGGCACGAGTGTGGGTCCACAAGTGAGCGTGTGTTCACCAGCAAATATCAAGCAGGGCTTGCTGGTGAGTAGGTGAAGCACCTTGGAAGCCAGTGGGCTGTCTGCCTCCAAAGTGAAGACCACCGGAGGAGCTGGCTATGGAACGATCAGTGGGGTCCCAGCCAGCTGCTCATGAGGCTGTAGGGCCTGGGGGTCAAGCAGAGCCCCCCCTCGCGTGCCTGTGTCTCTCTAATGGCAAGGGCTTAGCCATCAGAAGAACCCAGGGGGTCCTGGCAAGCTGTGCATGTGTGGAGGTCTGGACCAGCAGGAGGGGGGCTACAGGCCCTGTGGGCTCATGTAGCCAGAAACTGGGGAGGCTGGGGTCCAGGGGCACCTACCTGGTAGTCTGCATGCCTAAGCCCAGCTGCTGGAGAGATCCACATTGTACATATATGTGTGCATACATAATTATATATGTAACTATAATTACTAATAATTAATGGTAAATATTGTCAGTAGTTCTATAATTACTAGTAGTTAATATATATTAATGATATATAATTAATATATTGGTAATATATAATTAATGGGTGTGTGTGTGTGTATATATATATCAAGAGAGAAAGACACACATATAATTAGGTATTAATGTTTCACACTACAAGACATTCATCTTATTCAGCCCAAGAGGAGTACAGGATGAGGCCATTGGTGCAATTGTGTGCCTGCCTGTGTTGATTTGCCTGATCAGCCAGGCACGTGTGTGTTGTACACATGCGGGGCAGTGCGTGCATGCACACACAAGGAACACACGCTCAGCCCCACCAGCGGTTGGAACCAAGGGCATGGAGCTGCGGCAGCCTCTCCTCCGTTGGGCTACTGGACCCAGCCCCCCCCAACATACAGAATATTTCTAGAATCCTCTGTATATTCTAGATGTTCTTATAACCACCCACTCTGTAGAAATAACCAGCCATGACATCACCTCTGAGAAGTGCTTCTATTCCTGAAGTCCCTGACTGTTAGATAAATCCTAGCCTCTTCAACAGCTATGCTGGACTAGACCCTCTGTTCTGTACTAACACCCACTGTAGCTCACGTGCTCCATAAGGCTTGCTGGAAGACAACTACAACATAAGTTACTGGTATCTGTTAAAAAAAATCCTTTGATATCTGAAACTTTTGAAGTGACACACTTCAAATCAGCAACTAAGCAGAGAGTTTACTTGAAGGCTTCGGTCTCAACCACAAAGCATTGAAAATAAATACAGCCCTGCATTTTGTTGCATAGGAGAGGAGGAGAAGAAGAAACAATACTATACCTAAAAAAGTTTTGGTTTTGATGAACTGTATCTCAGGCAAACCAATCAGCTAAGGTAAGTTATTAGAGAGCCACACACACATTCTCAGAGAGCCTAACCCACCTGGACCGCCACTGTCAACAGCCTTATCACGAAGGCTGACTGAAGGCATTGACTTTACTCTCAGCCAAGTGACCAACTACTGCTTGCTTAACCAACAGCAGTTTCTGCCACTCACAGGGGCACTGTGCCTGGGCGTCCCAGGAGGGGTTAAGATTCTGTACAGGACCACGTTTCTTCCTGCACCCTTGCCAAGAGAGTGAAGACAGCCCTCAAAACTGTTTGACCAAAAGCAAACAAAGTCTTATTAAGTTTTCAGACAAGCTTTCACACACTACATTCATTTTGCTTCAACATCAGAGCAGAAAAAGAATTTCCAGCCTGCATGCCAGGAAACTAATAAAACTTCTCAGCTCCTTACCAATAATCACAGTAGTACAAAACAACATAGCAGCTATCCTAAGGACAGAGGTGAATTCTGACTGAGAAGCTTTTTGATATTTAAGAGAGGGAGGACAATATTCCCTGCTGATAAATGCTTACTTCCTAGATAGCACATAGGGATCATGGCAAGTACCAAAATTGACCAGCAAGATATTAAGGAACCTCAAACACAGTTTTCTTCCTTCCCGTGACATGGAGGAAACTAAACAGTGGCAGCTTTGCTCATGCTTTGCTATTGTCACCTCCTCTCCAAGTAATGCAACCGGTATAGCATTTTCCAAGTCAGATACTATCGTACTTGCATCAAGGTCCTGACAAATTAAAATACTTCCTAGCTTCTCAGAAATCCAATAGCAAAATTAAGATATTTGATTGCCATTTTTTACTTTTCCACTCAGGGTCATATAGTGAAAGTGTGTGCTGTTCAGCCACCTAATGCGTACCAGGCAGTCATTTGCATTTAATGGTTTCCCTTCATGAAACCTTTTGGCCTGAACACAGAGTCCCTCACTGCCCAAGACCACCTCTGCCCTTACAAACTACAGACAGTAGCCAGCTATTAAACCTCACCAGTTGCCTTCTCTGGTAAGAAATATTTTTTCTCCTGGCTCTTTCATCCACTGGCCAGATTTCCTAGTATCTTTCATCAGGGTCAAGAAACAGAGATTAGGGTAAACTTTCTGTTACTATTGAAAGGCTTAAAGAGGAGCAACAGAATGGAAAAATCTGTCACAGAAAAAAAAAGAAAAGAAAAAACAAACCCCACCTTTAAACAGAAGAGAGTGGTGTATTGTTTTTGTAGCGAAGAGATTGGTTTCCACTACAGACACCGCCACTGTTAGCTAGAGCTAGATCTCCTAGATACGGCTCCAAGACTAAAAAAAAAAAAAAAAAAAAAAAAGGATACTGTGAAACTGCCCCAGCCCAAGTGATTCTCCAGAGCTGCAGGAAAACGGTGTATTTTACATGTTAAATATTAGGGTTTTACTGAGTTCCTTTGAATCTCCATTCTCCTGTCACCAATTCCCCAAACAAACATAGATTTAAAGCCAATATAGATCAAATCTGGGAAAATTAAGCCATGGGGTACTCAGAGGCAGCCCTGCTCTTTCCAGGAGAAAGAAAGCAGTTGCAGGTCTATGTTCTCAGGAAGAAATGCTGTATAGGATGACAAAGTTGAAACCCACGATCTAAACCTGCAGGAAGCATCCAGCCAGAGCGCAAAACAAGTTGCTTACTTGAAGGAGTCTACTTCTCTTTAAGGAATTTAAAAGACTAAAGCCATGGTGTAGACCTGTCTGAGTAACAGTCATATGCCAAAGCAAGACTGCTTTGACTTGGAGGAAAAAAAAAAGAAAAAGCAGAAGATCAGTGTGCTATGGGAAACAGCAATCAGCAGAGAGATTGCTGCATCTCAGGCCAACACAGCCAAGGGGCGGGAGGAAGGGGGAAGAGGAGAGGAAAAACCTCACTTGGCTGATGAAACAGCATCTCAGCTCTGATTCAAGCTTCTCAGAGATAAGCTCACATAGACAAGTGACAGGCTCCTCTCCTCACTTTGCCGTCTCACACCACCAGTACTATCCAGAATAAAAACTATTAGGACAGTAGTAAGGGGTTAAATTTGATACAGAACTCATGCCTTCAGTGCACAAGAAGAGAAAAGTTACACACATACCCTTCAGAACACTTATATATGCATATATACATGTATATATTAAAGTCATATATATATATGATTACAACTACAAGCAGACTCACTCACAGTTACTGTTTTGTTAGAGAAGGCAGACAAAGAAGTGGCCTCGCCTTAAAATGGAGATTGCCTCAGAAGTACTTAATTTAAGCCTGAGGACTTACAATAGGGACCATGAACACCCAGTCTACAGCACTGGCTACATTAAAGTTTTGAGCCACTGGAAGAACAGGTTTTAGCTCCTGGGAACAAGCCAGGAAAAGATAAGGAATCATACATCGCAAGAAGCATCGCATGTGACTGAACAGCTGCATTTTCCAAAAGTCACAGGATCTATCCTTCTCAACATCCACAGGACCTGACTAGATTGGGTTTAGATCTCCCACATACCAAACAGTCAAATCCTAAAGGAGTTTAAGTTGTCATAGCAAGTAGTTGGACTCCAGGTGTGCCTAGGACTGGCTGCGTTGCCCAAGATCTGTCCTTTGGGTTTCATTCCCAGAATGACTGCTTCAGCGCAGAGGCCTGCCTGCTTCATTTTCTTACCACCTTTCTCTTGCTCAGCTGAAAAGCACAATTACCTAGCCAGAAGATCTTTTTTTGAGCCCAGAAAGATCCATTTCCTCTGAACCCACCCGGAATTCCAAACAGTGCATCACTGTGGGGCAATACACTCACACCTGCGCAGGGATAATTTGAGCACAGCATACAGTTGATGTAGACTGATTATTTTAGGTAACTCCCCCCCGCTCACTTCATGATCCATCGCAGGGGTATTATTGTGCCTCAGCAAGACCAGGGACAATAACACAGGCAGCTTTTGGTTAAAAGGGAGATCGATTCATGCTGATAGGATGACTTTAAGGCTTAAAGGAACCAGACCAGTTGAATTTAGCCACCAAGCTGCTACCAAAGTAGCGGTATTTTTCACAGAAGTGGAAGAAAAGCGCAAGATACTAGTGAAGTGGAACGAGGAAGGACTAGCAGACACTTCTTGTAGTCACCGTCCTCCAGTTCTGGCAGGCTCTAAGAGATACAGGTCACCTTACCAGGAAGCACAGACTACTCATGCTTTTCTGGAGAAGGATCTTTGTTCCAGTTGACTGAAGAGGCACAGCTCCAAATTGAACGTATCCTACTATAACAGTGGGAAAACTGAGGCACGCCCTGGGCACAGTAACTTCTTATCTCTTTCTTGAACAGCTTAAACGAAAGTTATTGAGAAAAAAACGAAAACACAGAAAACCCCAACCCCCCTCTTGCAGCCTATCACTTCCTATGGGAAATAAAACATCTGCTTGTAAGACTGGAGCTTTCCCAGTGTGTGTTTAAATCTCGAGGAGCGAGGACTAAGCCCTGGAGTTGCAGAGTCCTAGACAGGTATGCTGAGTCTGAACGAGACCCAGCCCAAAGCCAAAACCCTCTGAGGCCCGTACCAAACCTAGCAAGCATGTAGCAGGCAACAACAGACATACCTGCACTAGTGACAATTATATTATTTGTACACTGTTCTAGTACCCCACACCAATCCTTAAAGAGTTTCTATTAAAAATAATAATAAAATTTAAGTGTATTAGAGTCAGGCCATTGGCTTGCCAAAACCTCTCCAGAAGCTTGGAAACCCCTCCAGAAAGTCAGTCATTTTACAACTGCAGTTTTGTATGTTCTCTAGTTTTTCAAAGATTTCACAGCCCTCAGGGGAGTATCAGGGTGTTAGCTTAGAGTTAATTAAGTTAATTCCATAACTAACAGAGAAGGATGCTTGTATCTTAGAATAAAAATGCTCATTTCTAAACTTTCATTTCAGATAGGAAAGATGAAAGACAATGCATGCCTAGGTGGCCACGTAAGTTTTGCAGGCAGCACGTCCTAATTCAACTCTGCAGTAAAAAGCAAGAGAAGGTTAACACACTTTTAGCTGTATCTGCATTTCTGACAATAATAACCCTTCATCAGGGCTCAAAGATACTGACTCCTAAGTTAATTTCAAAGCCTGGCAGACACAGAGAAATAAGATGCTAACTGCAGTCCTCCATGCCTTCCAAGCACAACAAATACACACAGCAAACAAACAAAAAAACCCAATGTTATTCCACTGAATAGCCATATCATCCATTTTCATGGCAAAAATAAGTTTTAACTTGTATTATGTGTTTTGAAGTATCTGAAATGCAAACTGCAAAGTGTGGTGCTTATTTTGAAATTTTACATTTTAAAAGGTTGGTTATGACAGCAAAACTTTTCACCACTAACTGTATCATTCATTATGTGCAGTCACCACAATCATAATTGCAGGGAGTGTTTTTTTAGGACTAGCAAGCAAGCATATTTATTGGTGTATCAGAAATAGCTTATTTTTCATAGTTATAACCAGAAGGACTCCAAATGGAAGATGAGCATCACCAGGTGGGAGGCTGGGGATACAGAATAGAAACATGAAAACCAACATTAAATATATTCTTTTCGTTAACTAGCAATACAAACTGTTTACAAGGAAACCTCATCATCTTTCTATGTCTTTCCTCACTGTCACTGAATGTTGACCTGTATGTGCCCTCTTTTTCTTCCTCCATTCAGCTCCTACACTTCCAGCTTTATATCAAGCTACCCAAGCGGCAGTATCAACAAGAAAAATATAGCAGAAGGGGTATTACTCCACAAGAAGGACCCAGGCAGTACCAAGGATGCGCTGGTAGTTATAACTCACAGTGGAGTAAGGCTGCTCTTAGCCAAGCTCTCCTGGGGCCTGAGGACAACAGGCCTTCAAGAGACACCAGCGTATTCTTGCTTAATGGATGATGGTATACTCCAAAACATATTTAACATCACAATTATTACCAGGATTTGCTAAACAGATGTAAAACTGGGACTGAATATCTGAGTCACCATAGTGGCTTACACCATAGTGTAAGTTCTTCCAGTGCACTAGGTTCAAAACACTCTGAAAATGATGATGCCTTTGGTGCATGTATCTCCCTTATGGCAGACAAACCTTACATTTGCTCCCACACATGTATACAGACAGGAAACTAAATATGCAATTACCCCATTTGCAAGTGTGACACATGTGCACACATCTTTGAGGACACACCCTTTCAAGCTCCATCCTGTATTTCCCCAAATTTAATTCAGTTTCTTTCCTCCCACAGACACTCATCCTGCTTGCCAAATAAAATTCTGGAAAAAAACAAGAAATGAGTAGCACTGGTCACTCTGGCTGTTTGTGAACCAAAGTGTTTTTTTCCTCAATTAGTGCTTTATGTAGGTTCATTAAAAAAAAAAAAAAAGCAAAAAAGATGGCAACAGGAAGAGAAAATAAAAGTCAACCTTTTTTTCTGGAAGTCAATTACTCAGACAAGGAAAAAAATTGAAAAACAGTATTTAAGAAGAGGAAAACAAATCCAGGGAAGCAGCCCATTCAACAATGATGTTTTACTTCTACTGCTTATTTTAGGCCATGTCAGTAGTGCGGGAAAGTAGTAGAGATGAGTATGTTGTTTCCTAAGTCTTATCAGTGATAAATAATAAAGAATTAAAAACCAATACAAACAAGATTCTCTTGCTTATCTTCCAATATATATAGCAAGACCAAAGGAGGAGAGAAGCTACCTGTAGACTAAAATTACAATAATATTAACTGCTGTACCAGACTATCAGACATTTTAGCTTTAAGCTACTCCAGTGACTGCCAGAGATAACAACCGGCAGAAATACTGGTATCAGGCATACAGAATAATATAACAATTGGTGAAGTAACATCAAATTGAAAGAAGTGGTTTTGAACAAAGTACCCAAGGGCTGGGGCCCAAACGCAGAGGATTAAAAGAAGGGAAGAAAAAGGCTGGGACTAAAGATAACTCAGTTAATTTTCACAGGAGGATTAGTACATTATTTGAAAAAAAAGATTTAAAAAATAATCAGAAATGCAAGACACTGACAATTTAAGCTTTTTTTTTTTTTTTCCCCCCCTAAACAGGGATCATTACAAAGAGTAACTCTTTTCTTCCCACCACCTTGGCCAATCTTAAGAGACTTATGGAGGACACTTCTAGGTAACCATTCCCTCTGAAGGCACGCAAGCCACGAGTGGCCCCGGGTCAAGGTTATACAAGCAGGGCTGTAGCTGGAGTCTACTCCCACCTCCCTGCGACCATTACCTACAGGCAAGGACCAAATTACAGGACTAGCTGCTGAAGTGCCCAGCTCTTACAAAACCTGGACCTCAGTGACACTCATGTGCTGGTTCAAATAAGTGTAAACAACGGCTGAGGTCATGCGGGAGAGGATGAACAACGCCGGGCTGAGGTCCTGCCCTGCCAGGGTGCTGAGCCCCTGCCTGGCTCCTCACCGTGTGCCACAAGCACCTCTGGCGAGCAGACCGGCCCCGATCGTCCCCTTACAGGAAACTCAGCAGCACTTAAGTGTTTTACTTCGTTTTTATTTGGGAAGGGCGTGCTAGGCCACTTCAGCTGAACAAGAAAGCTGAAATATTTGAAGTATCCAGTAATTAATTAACCCTAACTTTGCCTACAGCTGACTCATACCGAGACAAAATGCTACCAAGAGAAAAGTCAATCAAGAAGACCAAGCAAGACTAAGCTAGCTCACAAGCCAGCACAGACGTTACCCTCTGCTGCTGCAAGGGGACAGTTCTCAGTGCAAGAGCTATACATTTACACACGCACACAGATCTGCACCATGGGTTTACGAATACAGAGTTGCTGTCCCAGGGTACCAGCTCACATCTTGATGGGATCCTGCTAATGGCCTCAAACTCTACATTCAGCCACCAAGTGACATGTTCTTTTTCAGATTATTATGATTATTATTTTTCTTTTTATGATACAGTCTCAGGGGCAGAGACTGTAAAGTTGATGACTGCATTCGAAATGCAGACTAGACTGCAGTGCAAGAGCAGGCTCCCCTTCAAAATGAAGGATCCCATGCGCTGGCATACTTTAGTAAGCAATGGCAATCCCACACTAAATTCTGGTCTGCAGGGACTATTTCTGGAATATGAGAAAAACAAGCATCAGACTTCTTAAATCCTTAACTTCCAGGGCCTGCCTTCTAAAGAAGGCTCCAGGACCTGGGGGGGTACAGGCGCTTTAACCCCCAGACAGAGCTCCCAGGCTGAAACTCCAGAGAAAGGCAGGCGTAACCATCTGCTCAGCGTTTCCCACCGCCTGCATCCCAGATACTGCGCGATCTTTACAACTTTTAATAATCAACTATTGAACCAACACCTAAAAAAGCCTAAGCCCCAAACGGCTATAATCACCTATTGGAGCTTGATAACCTTCTCCCAAGCTTTTGTATCTTCATATACGCTTATGTGAGCAAACACAGTGAATCTGCACTATGTAATTAACTTGTATTCTGTGCGGCTTTTTTTTTTTTTTTTTAATTCTCATTATTCACCACGCACACATCAACACAAACGAAGCAATAACTTCGCCTGCACAAGAGGAAGCGGGTTGTGACTTGCTGCCAACAAACATCCCTGCTATCAGAGTGCTAAGAGGCTCAAACAAACATTTTTGTTGCTTACCCGCAAAATAGGATTCTGGAGCGCTCAGGGGGGCCTGAGGGCCCAGGGCTGAACTGAAATGGAGGTCGTGGGCCATGGGCAGGGGGAGGCGCCGGGTGAGGCTGGTCAAGGCCACGAGGGCCTATTAGTGCCCCCAGGGCCCCAAAAAGAACCATTTGTAGGAGGCAAAACAAGTCTTAGGAATAAGGGAACCGTAGTCCTGCAGCCCGGGGCCCCTTTCAGAGGTTAAAGGCACATAAAGGCACCTGGCATAAATGCCATTTTCAAGGCTGCTATGGAGCTTTGGGAAAAAAGTTAGCAAGACCCTTTTCTTCTCCCTCTTCACGTGTTCTTATTGCAAGGAAAAGCAGGCAACATTAAACTTACATGGAAATTTCTGTAGGAGGATATGTTTGTAATTAAATATAACCCTGGCTGGACACATTTCAAACACCTTGGTTTTCACCGGATGGCGTAAAGACTGGACAAGCATCTACTCTGCTTGCAGTGCTCACTAGCAACCTGCCTGTTCCTGAGAATTAACACCTTTATGCCAAGTTTTGGGGCTTTATCAGGGAGGTTACAGAAGCCTCACCCCAATTTCCGCAGTCGAAGCATACTTAGTAGTTCCCTTTCATCAAGATACTAAACCAAGTTACTGGTTCTCCTTTTTGTCTATCAAATACATGTTTAGCACTAGGTTTTATTCAGCTATAAGAAGTTGACTAGCCTATACTTATCTTTCCAAAGAAAACCCTCCTTCAGGCAGCTCAAAATCTGGAAGTTTAGGATATGCCAGAGGAAGACAGAAATCATAGCTTCTAAGTATTATGCCACATTAGCCGTAAGGAAAAGAGAATCATTACGGCTATTTTGTATGGACCAGCTGGAAAGGCAGCAGCCACAGCACTTGCTACCACATGGCTATTTCAGGACTGCAGATGCTTGGCTCTACCAGCTTCATTTTCTGTCTTTTCCCAGTAAGAAACCCTGTAACACAAAGACTTAGGAGCAACCAGAAAGTTAGCTGTGACGTTCTGCAGAAAGATAACCATTTTCCGTAAACTTCAAAGGGCTCTGAATTTATACTACACCAGAAACTGGACAGTACTGTTACAGAGTCTGGCATTTTAAACAGAAAGTAGTGGGGCAGATTTTCTGTAAGAAAGGGTTAAAGAGCACTGACCCAGCCTAAAGACAGTGCACCAGAAGCCCCAGGTGACGTGATGGCTGGGGCTATAAAAAGCTGCAGCCACGTGGTAGAAGGGTAAAGGAAGAACATTTAAAAGCTTATTTTTTCCTTTACTGACTGCTAGGGAGGATGGGAAGGGCAGTAAAGAAGACTTCCCTGGGTTATAAAAGACCTGGGTTACAGAAGTGTTACTTTGTTATGTAGAAAACAAAGGTATGGAGGTACTGTGAGAGAACTTGAAACCAAACATCTTATTAAAAATGAGGGATTTGGTGGGTTATGGAGCTTCCAATGCTCTATGTGGAGTGGGAAAATGAAGGGAATAAAAGTAGAAAAAAGGCAGCAATGAGTATGTACTTACAAGTGCCTGAAAATGGGGAAGAGAGGAGGGGACAGAAACCTCTGGCAGCTTGACTAGAAGGCAATTCCCACCATATACCTGTCTCCTTGAATGATGGTGCCACCACCCTAATGGGATTAGCTCCATGATTCTTTAACCTTCTCTTTTCTCTATGGTACCTGTTACTGAGACCAATGGAAAACTTGCCCTTCAAAGTTTCGGCACTGTGACAGCTCGTTAGCACAAAAATGCAAACTCTACACTGATTATTTCATTCACATGATCACAGGAGGGCACGACAACATTACTTACTGGGTTTGAAAATGACAATCCAACAAGCAATCTAAACTTAAAGAAAAGTAGCTCATGACTCTGTTTCACCTGTGCTGGAATTTAGGTGGTTTCACATAATAATGCAAACCATGTTTTTGTTAATTATAAACCTTTTTCATACTCAGAGCTCATAAAAAATAACATTTGTTTTTATGACACAGGGTTCTTCTGCTTGCTCAAAATTGCAATGAAAAATGAGTTAAGCATTTTTTAAAGGGAAAAATAATAAAATACTAGCTATATATTTATGGTACTTAACTGTGAGACCCAGATTAATTTCAACAGCAATTTAATTAATTTAATTCAAACTCACATGTTCCACATGCTACATAAGTACTCCGTCTCCACTCTGTGACAGGACTGGAGCGTCTATTATCTTATTCCGCACTGAGGATGTGAAAATCTTCACAGAGTGCATTTGCGAAATACCTCCTTTACAGATATAACAGATTTCTCTGGAAACTAAAATCATCTGACAAATTCCTTGACCGTCTGATGAGTACTGAGGCATATTTTATGTGCATTGGTTTTATGTTAATGCCAGGCTAAAAAGATTAGTTTGCCCCTATGTTGTTGAGCCACTGGGCCGTAGACTACATCTACTGCTGCAGTCTCTGAGGAAGAGTGCTTACAGCAGTGTGCTGAGCTTTGAAGCTAAATATCTGCTATTCAGGCAATGGATAGTCTGACATTTAAAACCACAGCTACCACTGAATATACCTAAGCTGCTGGGTAGAGGACCAATCTTCACATATGGATGCTCCTGTACAGCAGGTTGCATAAATTTAACTTAGAACTTCACCAAAAGCTTTGATTTCTTGGTGAGCCTGGCTGTGCCTGCAAGACAAACAGGTGGCATTCAAATATCTGAAGGTATTTTCTTGGCATATGAGATAATGTGAAGTCTTGGAAGGACTCCTTAATTGACACTCTGTGACCATGTGGTTCTATGGGGTTCTGGTAAAGAAGTTGTGTGTGTATGAATATATATATATATATATATGTACGTATGTATGTATATATATACACACACTCATACACAGAAGGGGGTGGGCGGAAAGAGCAGAAACAGGCTATCTAATTGAGGGTAATCCTAGGGGCACACTTGCATGCCTTGCCTACTGCAAAGCAGTGGGTATTGCTTGGATTACTGAAAGAACAAAATCATAATCTGTAGGTCTGCTGTAATGAATTGCTTTGAAGGCCACATTCTAGATAAAAAGGGAGCTGGCAGGGACAGAGAACAGTGGATTATACCACTTGTTCCTTCTCCAGCAGGAAGCCGACTCAAAATACCTTCTTGTACATCTGCTAACTCCATAGCAGATGTGCCAAATCATCGGTTAGGTTTGCTGGTGATTGCTCTTACCTGGGGTCTCTAGTACCTGTCACCTGCTTCAGGAAAGACCACCTGACAACACAAGGTTGAGGTGCAGAGGCCTCTCAGAAGACAGGGACAGTCACACTGGCTAAACCTTGACCTGTCCCAGTGCCTCCCACTGACAGTGGTCAAAAGGGACACACCTGGGGAAAAGTGTAGGACCAGAGCGAGCAGGGAATGATCCTTACCTGTAACACGCATGCAGTCTCCAATGACTCTCAGCTCAGACACACTCCTGAGCAACAGCGTAGCTAATTAGATTAGCTAATTAGACAGCTAATATTTAATATCAGCGGATAGACTTCTCTTCCACAAACTTGTCCAGTATCCCCTTGAACCTATGTAAAACATCTACGATCAATACAATCCCGAGGCAGGAACTTCTACTGCTTAACAAAAGGTTTTGAACCTGAGCACTGCCCGTCTCATCCAATGTCTCCTATTTCTGCATCAGAGGGGTCACTAAGCAATGAAACCTCACTCACATTGTCTGTGACACCTGAAATATTACATGTGAGGTCTACTTCTCATGAGCTTTCTCCCTTCCAGCCTGAAGAGTTGAAGTCTATTAGATGATTTCTCATACAGAAGTCGTTACATACCTCTGACCTTTTTTCCTTCAGTTTTATTGCCTCTTTTGGAGGTAGGCTTGGGGGAGGATTAAGTGGAAAAGAGGAGTACAGGGGGAGAAGCAATACCATAACAGCACACAAGATGCCAGATATAGGTGTACTATGGATTTATGCAGTGGTCCAGTGCTGTCTGTTCTGGACTCTGACCATTACTGTGCATTAAGCTGACAATAACACAGGTGACTATAACAACGCCTATATGCTGTCCCTCAGAAATACGGGAAGACAAACAGATGGGAGTTGTTCCCTCTGCCTGCCCCTTGAGCATCACTTCATAGCTACCTACATGGAATTTCAGCAGCTGTTCAGTACTGTGAGGTTCTTGTGCAGCTCTTTAAAGCCAGCTTCTGTTATTACACGCTGAATGCCACAGCATCAGCAGCAAAACAATTAAAAGGGTAGCTTTTCTGGAATACTGGTACTGGTCAATAGTCTGGGTGTCAAACTATTTACCATCAAGTATGCTCAACCCTAGACATACAAAAGAAGCCTAATTAAACAGTTCTGATCCCCTGACCACTTCTAAGTTTTTAAGTACGTTGAAGGATAGGAAATGCTGTGCCCACTTCTGTTCATGCTCGAAGTTGAGTGTTCCTGTATAAATACAGCAGCAAAGGGGTTTTGACTCAAAGGTTTTGTTCCCCTTTCTTTCAGTAAAAAAGCAGACAGCACTTTAGATGCTGACTCATTTTTTTCCAATCAAAACACTCCCTCTTGTATATATCACAGAGGTATGAATAGAGCCATACAAACAGTGATTGTTAATACGCTAACTTCTCCAGGTTGAGCTTGTAAGCTTGCTGGTTTATGGTTATCAGATCACTGCACAGTTGGTAAGTCCTGGTCCTGTCTTACAAAGCCATAGAGCCAAGAAAACTGGATTTTTAAATATGTATTTTCAACCAGTAATAAAAGAAGATTATTAGTTGAAGATCCTAATGAATGTATGTGTCCCATGCAAATGCAAAGCTAACATCCTACACAGTGGAGTCCTGCTGGGACAGAACCAGTCCTGGAAAGCACTTGAAACACGTGCTGTGAAAAGTCAAGAATTTTGTCTTTCCATCACAGGGAGAAACTAAATATGGTAGATGACACTGTGAGTTAATGAACTGATTTAAGCTATCTAATCCTCACACAGGAAACATTCAGTTCTTGTATCTCAGTCCGACATGGTTAGCCTTCACTGTTATGTAGTAAGCCTTAAATCTGCAGGCAGGTTTTTGACCGCTAGATAGTGTCACCCCAATGACAAAAGTTTTAATTTTCACACACTGATTGCTTTGAAAAGGTTTTCTTAAGCAACTTGATGACAATAGTTTCATGGACACCTCTTCTTCAGGTGTAAGACAGATGTATATTAACATATCTAGTTATACACCAGAGGGAATGACATCTCCTCTACCTAATCTGTTGCAGTTAAGTAACAACAAATGTTATGACAATGATTCTGTCTTCCCATGTATTTTCTGAAAAGCACAGTATCACTAATATAATATCAAAGGCCTCTTCATGCATACTCTTACTCTACTTTTGACTCCAGCAAAAGTGCAGTTGAAGTTGAGCACAATATTAATGCTCTAGCATGGTCCATAATTAAAAGGTGTTTGTAAAAATGGGGTATAATCAGTTGGGAAAGTCAACAATCACACTGTCATTGCATCACTTATTAGCTAGTATGCTGCAGCTTTTAATCCCCTGGTTTTTTCCAGTCTACTGTTAGGTTTGACCTTATTTCTCTGCACCATTGCAAAAACAAGGGTCCAGCAGAGTTTCACGCAGAAGATCTTGCTAACAAATAAAAATGTTCCTTGTATGCAGGAAATGGGAGCAAATGGTGCTACCTACATTAATCGAGACAACTGTAGCCATAGGTGACTTTATTGCCATGTGGCACACGCTAGAGATGGCTATACAAACAACTGTTAAATAAATTAACATTGAGTCCTGGGGGGTTCAAACAGCAAATTTTCCAGTGTAAGGAAACAAAACAATACACTGTCTTAATGTATGTGGGCACCATTAGGAAACACCAAGGAGCATGGGAAAAAATTTAACTCTTCTTCATACCTCTTCTTTAAGAGGTCAGACATAAAGGAGTCAAAGTTACTTCCTTTGTCAAACATAAGGGAGTAACCCACCATCAGAACTGAAGGCAAGAGCTTTTGACTGTATAACTGCATGACTTACGTGGCAGCATGGAAAACCATGTTTCTTAGATCCTAGCTGCACTCTCTCAGATATATTGAACTGACGCAATTTCTCAGCATCATTATTTTGGTCAACCTAGGGAAGATCCTGCAATAGAAATATTGACAGTAGTAACTGCTGTATAGTGGTGACTGCTGACCTCACAAGACAAATCATCTCCGTCTTCCCAAGTGAGAGCAGTGGAGACGACACTTAGAATTTGATTCCACGGTACACATTACTTCTAATATGCAGGTCAAAGATCAACTTGCCTAAAGAAATACGGCGAAAATATGCACTCTCCTCTCTGCAACAGAACTAGTGCACATCACTTGTCCTCCAAATCAAAAGACAGATAAGCCAAGCACTGCCTTTCCCATTGCAGTCACCTTCAGATTCCTCCTCTCACATCACAGTTACGCAGGCAATTGCCTAAAGGATAAATCACTGCAGTCCATACAAGGAGTGAGGGAAAGGCACTGCTTCCTTACCTCCGTCAGTCTCAGCAACAAAAAGACTGCTGCTGAGACTTTATCAATTATTTATGCAGCTGCCATTTCGTCTTCTGCTCCTTATTCCCCAGATTCAAACACTTCTCTCCCTGGACCAAACTCCATCTTCAATTATTCATTGAACCGGGCACAATTTTTCCCTTGCTCATTTGAGTTCTTTTTTTTTTTGTTTGACTTGAACTGTTGGAACAGCAGCGATTTGTAGATTAGCTAATACCGAGTTTGGAAGTTAGCCAAGAGCTGTAGGTTGACCTGCAAAGTAAATCACCCAGACTTGGCAAGGAGGATGGATTAAAGAATATTGCAATGACTGTCATGGGCTTTGCATTATATCATAATCGTGGCAGCCTGATCCATGTGAATAGTGGCACTTACAACAACTGCATAAGTAGCACAGCTGAAGTACCTGTGCAGTTTGCAGATTCATAACCTACAGTGACCTCTGTATATCCGTTGCAGCATATAAATCCCAGATACCCACACAAGCAATAAGTAGAACACCCAAATAATCGTGCCAGTCAGCTCCCTGTGCTAAGACTTCAGGCAACACATTTGGCTTGAGTTCACCCTTTCATTTTCAGAAGAAATTTCTTATTTTGCTAAGAAATATAATTAAAACAAAATCAGCTTTTTTAAAACTAGCTCTACAAGCATGTCTCCATTTCCAACCAGTATTACATATGCAGGGTACTCTAAATTACCACAGAAGCTAAAGAATAGGAGGGAGAGGGATTTTAGGTTCAGTTTAAGCCCACAAAAACTCCACATCAACTCTGGAAATCTCTCTTTGAGTCTGAATTTTATACTGAACCTGTTAAGGTGTTAAGGACTCAGAAACAGCATTTGTCCTTCTTTTTAGAGGTTGTGCATGATGTCTTTAATATAATGAAAGCACAAATTTTTAAAAAAATGCTCAGAAAATGACTTCTCACTCTTCCTTTCCCATTCTTTGCAGCTTGAAAAATCTTGTTATTCATATAGAACCATTTTGACTCCTATTTCCACTAAAAAACACATCAAGACAACTAACCGTAGAACCTGAAAGTTCTGAAATGAGAGGGAAAAGCACTGAGAAGGCTAATTACTGTCACTACACAGACAGTTGTGCAATGGTTAATTATGGAGATAACAGTTGTGGCACCATGCCTAAGCCTGAATCAAGTATTTGGCTTCAAAAGTGTGGATTTTTTACATAAAGTTTCCGAAATCTTAATATTTATTTAACACACAAGCAAGCCTTGCTTACATTGAAAACATAAAATGGAATATGTGTGGAAACCTCACTGTCTTTCTCAGAGGTTTTTTAGTGGTAATTTCTCTCCTTGGTGGACAGGGAACAAAGTACATTCTTCTGTCTTCTGGTCCACTCTGCATCATCTTACTCTGCTAAGCAGAAGATGTTTTCCCATCACACAGGCAACAGGCTCCTATGGTAATGTACTAGAAGGGCTTAAACTCTTTCTTATGATGATGAACTGTATCTCTACCTTAGATCCACTGCACCCTGCGACCATGCATTTTCCAATGCTAAACATTTAGATAAACTGGCAGATAACACATACTTACTAGCAATACTGAGATGACACACAGCTCTTTGTTGACGGAGCGTTACTACTACACCCAATGATTCAGTATTTGGATAAGGCCAATGACAAAATGAGGGAAGCCTGGTTGAAACCGAAGCTGAGGTAGGTAAAATAGTCACCACAGCTCAGCAGCCTTATTTTAAAAGACCATCTGCAAGTTCTGGCTGACAGCTGGAGTAGGTCACTCTTCCTTTCTGACTTCGTGGGTATCTCCTGGGGAGAGGAAGGAGGGGGCCAGGGAGGAAGAAGTGCTGGCTGTGTAGGAGACAAAAAGTCTCACATTCAGTCCGTTAAATAAATATCCGACACAAACCTCATCCCAACTTCTTTGCTTTGTCTCTTCTAGAAAACTGCATGTAATAATTAAAAATAAATGAAAAAACCACCCACAGGGCAATCCACTACATTTCCGCCTCCACAAGGTGGGAGGAAAAAACATGACAGCTGTTAGGTGGCCTTGTAGAAGATGATGAACAGACTGTAGAAATGCAGGGAGACATGCAAAGGCACAGGATACAGGAAAACAAGACAAATCAATTCTAATGCTTGCTAAGTGGTCCAGATTCAGATAAAACTATTTCAATCATTAATTCTACAACAAAGCAGCAACAGCCAGAAATTAAATGCAGAAGGACTTTTAGGTCAGTATCAATCTGTTGCAGAGAATGAGTAAAGCCAAAACAGACATGTGTTTTAAATTCACATCTGTTAAATTGCTTCTACTTCACACAGGTTTTGTTCAAATCGACCTGTCTCTAGCTTGTATCCTAGAGGGTTTCTTATCAATTTCAAGGTATTATTAATATACCTATTACTTTAAAGTTACTTTTGCCATTAATATCCCAAGTAACTAAAACTAGAAAAAGCCAACGCTTCTATGAAAGATTCAGTTGGAGCATCAGTACATATCAAATGCCACAGACTAAGTCTACAATATTAGCCTTCATCCCAACATAGCTTAGAGAAGTATTTAAAACTCCAAATGAAAGCAGACTCACTTCAAACACCAAAGCACAGCAAGCCTCTGTACATCGTGAGAGGACTGATGTATTTTGTGTCACTCTTTGATATAGCTTAGACACTTTTATTAAAGAGCTTTAAAGGTCTTGTTCATGTAACTATCTTTCACCCCCAGGCACTTTACCCAGTCGCAGAGGTAAAACATCAGTGAAATACAGTCCAACCTTATTTGATTAGAGCAGCACTCAGCTTTCATAAGTAAGGAGAGAGAAAAGACAGAAATAATTTATAATAAACACAGTAAACCAGTGTGTATTCTTGAAACTGCCAGTGAAGGCAGAGGGCTGTGGCTGCAGTGCACCTATTTAGTTTCACTTGGTTTGTGATTCTGCCCCTTCTGCTTGCACAGATGAGGCAGGAGCTTGTGGACTAACTTCTAGGAGTGACTGAGCCCAAGGCAGGCAAGAATAACAGCTCTGGATGCTCAGTGTCTTGAGGAAACCATCCACTTAGTTTTAAGACTTCCTCCACAGGCAGTCTTGAAGCATGTTGTACAACTGTTAGTACACGTCCCCCTCCCCAAAGAGTCAGAGCTATGTCAATCCTACTAGAGCTCAAGAATAGCTACTTATTTCAAGTCTGCTACTTATGACAACTTCACAAGACCATGATGATGTGAATTATGAAGGTTCCCCCACTTCTCTGCTTTCCGTCTCCCAATTATTCCTTCCTACAGAGAGAGGAGGATGTTGGATGGAGCTAGCACGCCCATGAAATCTTAGTGCAGGCAACACTTTGTTTAACTTCTGTACGCTCCGACGATTACCGATGGACATTTTGCATCCCATGTTGAGGAGAGAACACTTTATATTAATTACATTGCCCCCAATTAACCACTGCTATGACTTCGGTGGATTTACGCCCAGGACCTGTTTGTCTGTGAAGCCTTTCGGTGCTGTGGCTTCAGCTGCCCAGTAGAACAGCAGTCCCTTGGGAACACCTCAGAAGACAGTCTCTCTTCTTCCCCTTTTAATTTCATTCTGTAAATTTAATTCCAGTTATTATGTGCATTGACAATAGCCTTTCTATGCCGTTTGTTTATAGAAAGTGACATCATTCCCTTTGAAAAAACAGGAGGAGGAATCTGTGGAAATAAATGCGCGGCGGCAGGGGAGCACTTTGGAGCGAGGCTCCTCCACGCCGGGTGAGCAGCTGGACGGGGAGTTCGCTGAGGGACCCGTCCTTCGCAACTGCAAACCACCAGCAGGAAGCAGGCTCTGTGTAAGGAAGTGATTAGGTATTTATATCCTTCACTGTGGCCAGTAAACAGAATTAGTGTGACTTGGACCAAGTTTTAATTATACAGGAGCTTAACGATCTAAGCCGTTGTGGGAGGAGAGCGTGGGGGAAGAGAATGAAGGGTCAACAAAGTGCATCTGTCTGTTTTCTCTCCTTCTGTCTTCAGAAATGGCATTCACAGGGCTATTTTTAGTGAGTTTTTCAAGGTGGTTTTTCTCCCCCTTAGTCCAAGGAATATTAGATTCATGACCGGCTCTTGAAGAAGTGAAAAGCAAGGACATGCTGTGTCATATTTCTAAGTACAACTCCTTACCAGCATGTAAGTCACCATGCTTAAAACACCAGCAACCTCATTTCTCAGCATACATCCTCAAACCTGCCAGGCAGGTGAGACAATCCTCTCTGAACGGCACCTGTCCACACTCTGCGAGCTGACAAAGTCACTCTGCTGCCTTGACCAACAGCACAACTTCAGGGTCTTAGTGAAGAACCAGCACTGATTCTGTAACCAGCTGCTCTAACTAGAAATCTCAGGGAGAGTGGGTTGGTTCCTACTTGTCTGAAAGAAAACTAATCTCCCACATACTTAACTTCAGGAACTGTAATCGGCTTTACATTTGACTCCTTATTTTTCCTACAATCTCCCAAATTGGAATCCACTCTTAGCAAATTGTATTGAATATTATTGTTTCATTCCAGCTACCAAAAAAGCTCTGAAAAACGTGCAGGTTCAGCCTGTTGGTTTGAACATTTTGATCCTTTCCCATTTTCTTTTGCCTAGAGGGACCGCTCCTTGAAAATGTCCAACACTTAGCTTGCCTAGGGATTCTCCTCAGCTCAGCTGTTGCAGCTAGCATGGCAGGGAAAGAAGAACACTTACACTATAAAATTCATGTTTTGCATTTCTAAATGCACTTAAAGTCATAGCTAAGGCATTGGCTGGTCTTCCTAGGCAAATGGAGGGTCCGTACAGGTTTAGAACTTACTAAAGCCTACTTGGAGGGATTTCTTTAACCCTTGCCATTCATTTTTAGGCTGGAAATAAGTATAGAGAAGTGGCATGCATGGTAAAGTAGGTAAATTCAGAGACTTCTGGTTTTAGTCACAAATACTGATTATTTCCCTTTTTCATCTTTCAAGTCTTAATTGCTACACCAGCCTTCCAACATGACTCCAAAGTGACAGAATACACATCACTATCATAAAAAAAAAAGAGGGCCACCACATTAAAAAAACATGGCCCTGGCATACACTACTTCCACAAAAATAGAAACATTTTTATGCAAGTAGTTTGCAGTCCCCTGGAAAAAAGGCAAAGGTAATCAACATCATTATCCCTCCAGTGATGCTGAAAAGCACCCGAACAGTAAAGGTGATCTGAAATGCAACTTTAAGACGAACAAAGAACCTATTTTCTTTTACACATGGACTGAATATTCAGACGACTTCTAGACAGAAAAGTACAGCACAAGAAATTGTGATTTACGGCCATCCTCTTCCTTCAGTGGGGCTCATTATGATTTTGACTAGCAAGGGGTAAACCACTGCTTTGTCAGCTCAGCTGCCCCTCACCTATTCCAGAGCACAATCCCGTAATCAATCAACTCTGTCAGGACAGAGGCACCAAGTTAACAGATGGAGAGGGGTTTGAGTTGTATTGATTTGCCCTGTGAATGCTCAATTAGAGAAATCTCAAATCAAAGCTGAATTACAGGCTCCTGCACTGGTCACCTGTGCTCGTGCTGAGCAGACACACAGTTAAGTACTTGCAAGCGATATGCAGAACACAGGTATGTAGGAGAGGCATTGATGCATAGCTCAGGTAAAGGTTACGCAGATTTGAACAGCTGCAGATTACAAAGCAGCTATTCAAGCAATTAAGTGCTCCTCACCCTGTGCTGAGACTGCAGAACACAGCTTCATGGTTCCTACACTGCTATGGAAATCAATTTATCAAAGGTTTGGTTTTCTTTTCAAAATGGCTACTACGAGTTTTCAGCTTACCCAGTAGTACCAGCTTATGTGGTTAAAGGAACCTCAAAACTGAGGTTACTTTTTTTAGTTTAAAGAGGTTGATAAGAAGGCAAAAGAAACCATTGATACTATCAAGCAGATAGTATTAAGTGGATAATTATATACTCTCATTTAAGGGATGATCAGCTGGATTCAAGTGCTGAGTGAGGAAAAAAATCAGGTTACCACACTTGAAATCCCAGTCCAATACATCATCATCTGTGAGTAAGCTGCCATAGAAACCCATGTCTTGTTCAGTGTGATAAAGTTTGGCACAGCAAAAACCTGTTTCTCTATGCCCAAAGATAAAACCATGAAATATCTAAAATGAATCAGAGAGAGGTTTATTCTGCAAGAAGCTATCTATCATTTTGAGCCAAACTCCTGCAGTTTGTCATTCTGAACTAGACATCTACGGCAATCAAATTGGCTTTTCTTTAGGCTGTACTGTTGATAAATATAATTTGTGAATGTGCTAAGTACTGTCTCTGCCAATTCCAATTTCTTCACAAACAGTGACAGCAATTGGAAGGATCATCACTTATTCACCTAGAATAAATGCCACACCAAGAAGTAAGTCATCCTTTAGTTTTTCAAGGAAAATAAATTATTTCAAAACCACATAATTTACAGGTCACCTCCTTTCATAACGCACAGAGACGTACCTTCTTAAAGGTGATGTTATATATATTTTCACAGAAGCCACACAACAGAAAACAGTGTTGTTGATTCCAAATGTCAATTATTCTCTTAACACCACAGTAAAAAAAATAATCCAAAAGTGAAATTCTTTACTTCCTGACAAGCTCATATAAGACCACGTGTTGGCATATGCATAGGGGTTATGCACTAACTCTATGGTGCCTGTCAATCACACGCATCAAGGACAGGGTTTTCAGTTTTGATTCTTACATGTAAAACTGCTAGTTCAAATCTGGAGGGCAATGCTTCAAGACAAAGCAGTCAGCAATGTGTACATCTGGGATTTACTGTATTTCATGACTCCCATTCAACTTTTGGGAATGACAGTTTAAAAGGTTGCAGTCACATGGTAAAACACTATGATGAGACAGCTAGAGAGGAACAAAATGGATTGCTTCCTAACATGGAAAGAGTTTTTACAAACAGAAAATGCCAAAGTGAGTTATTTAACTCTGCAATAGTAAGCAGCTGTTGACCTATATTTCCCAACCATCAATATGGAGTCAGAATGAAGGCTTTAACTCAGACATCTGTAAGGTTCTAGTCCTTCATTCAGATGCAAACAACATGCATTGAACATGTGTAAAACAAAACATATTCATGTGTTCTGTGGCTTCTGGCTACAATACTTCTACATGTACCCGCTTCACAGTCCAGCAGTGTGTCTGGAGCACAGACAGCTTCATTTACTTTAAATGTAATTTAAAATAACAGTTAGGAGGACGGGAGAAAGAGTTTATTGAGCAGAAAACAGCATTTACTGACAAATAACATTTTAAACATGCAAAGCTGTTCAAGAAGCTTAAAAAATAGCAAAGAGATTCACTCAACTCTGAATGTTGAATAAGGAAGAAAAACCAAAGGCCATTTGAAGAGAGCATCTCTGCCATTTCCCACTACAATTATGCTATTTGCAATGAAGCAGAAAACTCTGCAGTACATAAAATGGGAGACTTAGAAAATGTGACTACGCTTTCAGAATCCCAATCAGAATGATTTTAGGCAGCATTTTTAAAACAAAAAATAGAGATTAAAAATAGTCACATCACCCCAAGATAAAAGCCACTAAAACATTAAGACAAAAGCTACCATTAAACTATGCGCTGTCAATGTTATTGCACACTTCATCGCATTGCATGGGATTCACAGGATCAGGGAGGTTGCCCTGCATATGAAATGTTTTACACTGCAGATTTTTTCTATTACTTTTCCATTAAGTTGAGGGAGTTCTGGAAACTACTTGAGTCAAGTCAGGAGAACAGAAATCACCATGAGTACTACCCTTATAGCGCAGGTCTTTTGATGTCAACGGAACAGTATTTTCCAGGAAAGGAGTTTCAGACAGTTAGTCATTGGTGATAGTGCAGGATAACAGCCTAATTACAGCACTATTTCTGGACAGCAACTTTCCGGCTCCATGTAGAACACTGTAATGAGACAGCTGGCATCATTTTTAAGGTACTCAAGGTGACAGAAGATAGCTGTTATGTGCTGTCCCTACAAGCACAACAAATATCACAGGGGCCTTGGAAACCTCACTTAAGAAAGGAACAGAGTAAATTTCTGTTCAGAGGATAAATGGCAATCTTAAAACATTTTAAAGAGCATTTCACAACTGGCAATCCATGTTCCCAGCATGAATCCCTGCTTTTGACAATTATGCTTTTGAGAATTTCACAATGTAAGGGAGAAAAAACTGAGAAGTTGTTGGAAAAAAATGAAGACAATATGCTTCGCAACTCACTGCCAAGTCAGGTACTCATCCAACTGTAAAGTCAACTCGATAAAACCGATAAACCAGCAAAACTTCACAGATAAAAAAAATGAATCATTGCATTTTAACACTTAGCAGCATGGAAAAGAGACCATTTTGACTTCATTCAGTTAAAGAATTCAGACATTTGTGTAGGTTCTCCATTAACCTCAAGGACATAAACTACCATACAAGATATGCACTGAGGTACCTCATTGAATTGGAAACCTAGCCCCTGACGAGTTGTTAAGATTTGTTTCTCTTCCCCAGGAGCTGCTCAGCGCCTCTTGCAACCCCCTTCTTCCAACTCCACACTGCTTTTTTATACTAGTTCTCCACTGAGTGCTTACTCACAAGTTTCTATCAGGTTTATGACTGTACAGCATCCTGAAGGTAGGGTGTAAATTGAAGTATGTGTGTATCAGTCAAACACCTACATTATTTTAAACTCATTGTACGGCTATTACCACACAAGGATAAGCAGGCCAGCCAGCAAAAGATAAGAAAATGTCACTTGGGGTTTCATATAAGACTTCAATTTCAAGCACAAAAAATCCATAAAACTGCTTGGCTCATATCTACAGAAATGTGAACCTGTTTACAGCAGGCTTTGACCCGATTCATGGAGAGCATTAATCCACCAGTAAGCCCAGGTTTTTCCACTTCAGCTGCTCACAACTCAACTTGAAGCTTCTTATCAAGAGAAGCAGGAGTTTCTCCCATTCCCTCTGTGACACATTTCATCAGCAGCTCAGGGACACAGTTAATGTCTTAGCTTTAGAGCATAAAACAGTCTCCCCTTCACTCTTGCCAGGATAGCTTCAGATATAGGAGTCAAGACTCTTCCTCTCCTTCCTCTCACCAGCCCACTGTAAGATGACAGCAATTCTACTTTTTCCTCTGCACACACACCTCCTTCATGAATTTTAAGAGGTTCTTAAGAAACAAGAAGCACCCAAACTAAATAAAAAGTTTAGTCTTTGCTCTGCTGGTGCTCTGCAGACTGTAGCATTTGGCTTTTGTAAGTCATCTTCAACTCATAATGAAACACCTTATCTATATCTGGTTTATTTTACTTGTGATGTTTAAGGAATATGTTAGCAGCATGGCGAAAGGAGACTTTAATGAAAATGCACCACGAAGATCTCTAAAATGAAGCGGTTATTTGGCTTTGGGGAGCAGAGGCTTTATTAAGAACTCAGTATATTAAAAGAAGAAGAATGTCTTATCTGTGCTATTTTCATATTCTGGTGGCTCCATCGTGGAGGAAGGGGCACCAAGGATAACAAAGGAATAATGCGAAGCAATTTCCTTTAAATATTCTGGAGCACATTACAGAATAGCTCCAGTCTGTCAGGGCCCTGAGTGCAATAATATGCTTTAAATAGCTGTGACCAGCCTCACCGGAGGCTGCTCCCACACTCAGCCCTGGGCCTTCACTCTTTTCCCAGGCTATGGTAGAGCAGTGCTGGTCTCCACGGCCGTATCTGGCCATGGAAGCCCCTTAATCTAGGCCCTGACCCACAGACCGGCTTCCTGGCTTTACTTCGGCCTAGCCTTATTGCTATGGACCTGCTGGGTGATCACTGGACCCAATCCTAGCCCCAACCTATGGATTGACTTCCTGGCTTGACCTTCAAGCTGCCTCATGGCCATGATACTGT
Organism: Haliaeetus leucocephalus; assembly: GCF_000737465.1. Taxonomy (NCBI): domain Eukaryota; kingdom Metazoa; phylum Chordata; class Aves; order Accipitriformes; family Accipitridae; genus Haliaeetus; species Haliaeetus leucocephalus. The sequence goes on along the minus strand of NW_010972764.1, from coordinate 4,103,422 downwards.
CTCATGGTCCAAACTCTTGGTAGGACCTGGTCACCATCTCCAGATCTGTCCTGCTTGGCTGATGTGGGTAGTGGAGCATGGGCCCTGGCCAGTGAGGCCCCTGTCCTGCTAGTCCAGGGATCACCCTTGGCTTCCATCTCCCCATCCCTCAGGGAGCAGCCCTGAGCTTGACGCAGTCTGTGTGCACAACATGGAATGATCAGTAGGTGCAAAGCCTACTTTTAGAAAGGCAATCAAAAGATTATTTCCTGCCAGAATACTCTCCTTTGGGAGAGAAAAAGACAGGGACCGAGAGGCCTTTGCCTGCACACTTCCATCATTTCTTCTGTTTTCTTCCCATGCCTAGGGAGAACATTGTCAAGTTTAGCATCCCCCTGATTCATCATGTGTCTAATCTTTGTGCATATTAGACACGTTTGGCTTAATTTTTTGAAGACAGCAACCATCTGAAATATTATGTAAAATGAACTTTAGACGCTCATGACACCGAAAATCACACTTGTTCATGTTGAGTTCAGTGCCCAAACCCTGACTTAGCCAAAGACCGTTTCCTACAGTGCAATAAAGGTAACTTGCTATAGATTGCCTAGCACATCATTGGCTGACCCAGTCCTGGGATTAGATCTTTCTGCCCTGCACGAGGATTAAAACAAATTCTTTTACTAACCACTCCACTGGAAAAGAAAGTCAACAGATGAGAATTACCCAGAATTTAACTTAATTTGGAGAAGCTGAAGAAAAGTAATAGGTATGCAGCTGGGTTTAGATGCTGCTTTTCACTTCTGTTGTTGTAAAAGTGCACCAAAAATTAGGAAGAGACATCTCCCTCACAAGTGATAGCATAAAATAGAAATAAATAGAACTTATATGCAAATAATAGTTTTCTCATTCTAAAGATGAGAATTAGTAAACAATTTCTTCCAAAACACTGAAGGAAGAATCACTTCTACACCACTTCAAGGATCATTTGTTACAAGCAGAAATAAAATTTGCATAATATGTCAGATCATCAGTCACTGTCTTAATAGTACAACTGTCAAAAGACCTTGACTTGTACAAAATGTCAGTATGGGAGTTTTTATGTGAGGGACATAAATCTGAAAACTAGTTTAACCCTAAAATAAGGAAAAATTCTTTGTAAATTTAGAGCTATAACAGATTCCTGAAAAAAGAAAACAATTATAATTTTTGGAAGTACGTTTCAGGTTGCATTCAAGAAATGGATGAACTTGCGGTGCAATCACATGAAAGTAACTCAAACTTTTTGAATTGGTTTACCCTTTCCTCAGAGCAGACTGTAGTGCCTACCTGTTTAGGGAGTTTATAGTGGGCCTTGTTAGGCAACTTAAGAAAGTTCTTTCCAATACTTGCATGAGAATTGAACAGGTGCCATTTATTGTTCACTACAACTTTAAAACAAAGGCTTTTCTTTTGGGGGGAAGAAAAAACCAAAACAAACAAAACTAACTTCTACCCAGATGAAATACGCAAAATAGATTTGTTCACAATATACTTTGAACTACACTGCAAGATAATGAACTTTAACTTGCCAAAAAAAAAAGCTATATGCAGCCAATCTACATACCAAACTGTTAATTTTAAGGTAAAGTTACTTCATTATTTTAAAGCAGTTATGTATATTGTTTGGCAAATATACTGCTTTTTAGATCAATGACCTCTATTTCTTTCTACCCTCAGGTTATGAAGCTTATTACAGAAATAAAAAATGTTATTTTGTACAATCTTTTCCTGCACTAATTTAAACTTTATTACACAATATGATGAAGTCACAGTCTTGTTTTCCAAAAGGAGGCAGGAAAGACCTGACCACAGCAGAAAGAATCTTGGGACGTAAGGGGGACAGGGGCAATATAATTACCAATTACTTAAATACTGCAAGAAAAACAGGGGTAGTGAGGAGCATGTTGAGTGAAAGAAACAACACTTCTGTTTACCGATGAAGGAGAGAGTCATCTTCTGTTTCTTGTGTAATCTGTCAAGTAAGAAATGTTTGATTTGGGCAAGAATCAACAGTAGAAGTAAAATACCACTGCTGATCAGTGTTAAATCACCTTTTAGACCTAAACTTACAATGAGACTTCTTGCACAAAAATATCTGAAAACAAAGGACCATATGTCTCTAAACATCAAAACACTGATATTTTGTTCATCATACTGCCAAAGGAACTTAACTTAAAGTAATTAAACTGCAAGAAGCACATCTTTAGGACACACTTCTTAATCCATCTTATCCCTACTATAAATCTGGAGCTCTTGTTCAGACTCTGTTTTGACCCTTCTAAGTTTTCTGCCTCCTTCTGTTCTGCTATCACTTTATTCTGTTTTTTCATACTGCTGCTGGTGCAGCATGAGAAATACCCTTTGATGTTCTTGGCTTGACTCCACCATTTTCTAGATTCTAAACAGAGACAAGTTCTGTCTGGTACTGTAAGGCAAATAACCATGCTACATAGCTAGTAAGTTAGCCAATATCTCTCCCTTTTAACACTCTTTTCTCAGTTGCCAAAAGATTTAAGCTACATCTTCCATATTGGGTTCTTCCTTAACCTGCATATTTTTGCAGTTTAGATTGAATCAGAATCAGTTCTATCATCTCTAAGAAGTGGAAATAGTCTTTCTTCCTGATTTATCAAGAAAAAGAAAACTATTCCTTTTTGAAAATCATACTCAGTGCTTTCCAGCAAGATCTGAGGTCTGCTGGCTTGGGACTACAGTCACAGGGGTAAAAAGAATGCACCTTTTACAGTCGCTGTGAAATCCAGACAAAATACAAGCCTTTGTACTAGTCATAATCTATGCATTCAGAGCAGACCACTTAACTGTAAGACTCCTATCTCCCCAAAGATTTTATCTGTACTATGTACAATGAACCTTTCACAGATGTATCTAGTGATCCTACTTGTTCCCTGGAAATAAGAACGATGAGCAGTCAGAAGATGCAGTTGCAGGGAAAATCATGCTGAGGTTGAGTGTTCTTGCTTCAGGCAACTGAATACTGGTGCTGGAAAAGGAAATGATGTGCCCATCTCTGACACAGCCCCCATGGGATGCGGGACGTTCATCCAAGAAAGAAATTTCAAAAGTGTTAATTCCAGCCGCTCACAGGAGACCCTTCAGTCTGGCTTTAAAATGCTCAGCATACAGAGCTACAAATGAAGTTGTAGAGGGGGAGCCATGCTTTGAACGTGCCGTATAGTATATAAGGGCTCTTTAACATTCAGGTTTTAGGCATCTCAGACCAGATACTCCAAGTTACCAAAGAGCTTACTTCAAGTTACCAAAGAGCTCTGACTTCAATTTCTCTGTGTTTTATCACCTTTAAAGTTAGGGCAATGCCCTTTGCACAGCTCGTACAAGTATCCATGAGAATTAACATTTTGTGGAACAGACACTCTTCAAAGTCCACAACAGAAATGTTCACAAAGATCCTGCGGGCAGGTGTGGCACACTCTGCTGTAGCTGGGGTCTAGCATTAGGAAGGGAATCGGAATAAGAGAACCGCGGGCAGCTATGCGACAGCTTCCCGGGAGCCCTGAATTGCCCAGCGGCACCTCAACATCCCGCTGTACACCCAGGACCCTCCTATCTGCTAACGACCACTGGGAGACATCGCTGTCTCCGCTCACCCCACCACGCCAGCTTCCCACTCAGGCCCCACGGGAGCGTGGGGAGGGGAGATTGCAAAGTCTGTCAATACGCTCAGAAACCTTACAGGGTCGTGTCCCATAATTTGTCTGGCTGTTGAAGAACTCCTTTGCTCAAGGAGGGATTTGGGGGGGTTTTGGTGACTTACTGGCATTTTTCTGTGTGAAAAGTGTTTTACTGTGGACATTACATATCAGTGTATATGAACAAAATATGTGATTCAGTCAATAATACAGGATAAAGACATGCAGTTTTCATTACTGCCTCAGACACAACAGTATGTAACCACTTTGGGATCATAGCAGTCTTGGGAGGGCTGATCCTCAATCTCACCTCAGAATGAAAAATAGGATGTGGTAATCTAATTAAAGACTGCATTGATGCACACGGTTGAGGAACCAAACTAGAACTGTAGATAGGAATGGAAAAAGACTGACTGAACAGTCCCCACACCTCTAGTCCTACCCCAATGACTTCACTTACTGTAATGTTTCAACCAGTTTAACTGCCAGCCACTTTCACACAAAAAATCACAGGGGTCAGAGGAACCAAAAGTTACAAATAATAGATTATGCTGGATGTTTTCACTTTGTCATCACATAGGCTCAAGACTATAAGGCTTCTTTTACTGATAAATTCCTCCATTTAATGGAGGTTCATGGGGTTGAATTTGATTAAATATAAAGCACTGCATTTTCAAACAGTTTTAAATTCATGCTAGGCTGCCTTGATTTTCCATGCCAGTGCTTGCCCCAGATAAGGACTCTCGAAGGAGCAGGACCCTGTAATTTCTCCTTTTCAGAACTGGCATGCCATAAGACTAACCAAAGAGCCGCTCCTCAGTATCAGGCCTATGGCCAGGGTACATCATGGAAAGAGATCAGTCACTGCAAACATGCTCTGGGTGAATATCTTCCCAAGGGATGAAAGTCTGGCCCAGAAAAGATATCGGGGAGAACTTTATGTAGTGAAGCTCCAGATTCAATCACTTCAGTCTCCCCTTCAAGTAAGGAATCAGTTTCTTTTTGTCAGATGTCTCCAGCTTTGAGGACTCTCAGGTTGCTACCACAACCTAATCATTGGGTTAAAAGCCAAACGTACACCCCATCCAGGTGGAATCACAGGAAAAAACTTTTCCCACACAGTGAACAACTTTCCCTAGCCAACATTTTGGTGCACTTAGAGATAGAGTTAATACAAATTCTTTAGTACAGTTGCAAATGCAACACACCAAAATTCTCAAAGTAAAAACAATAATAAATCTTTGCATGTTTCTAAAGCACAAAGAACCCACTGTATTATGTTTTCACAGACTTTATGTGTATTAGTCTCAAAATTTTCCCTTCATACAGGAGATTCCAGTCCCACAGTCTTACCACTGCTGCTTGAACGGAAGCCCCCGTCTTACTCAGCATGAGGTGTTTGGTTGTGTTCAGAGGAATAAATCTAAGAGGATAACATGTTCCTCGTAGACTCTAGTGACATTACTGTATATAAACATCTGGATTTACTTTATGTTTTCAATAAAATTACACATTTTCTTTCTGGTTCATTAGACAGTAAAATACAATGAAAACTGAGAGCTCCAGAATTAAGTAGCTTTTGCTGTATTTTAAAAATTATTCTAATACAAAATACACCTTGTCTCTCTTCCTTGTCTACCAACTACTTTGTTGTAGTTGTCATTTCTACAACGAACATAGTCAAAATCAAAGAATTTCAATTTTTTCATTATAACGGAATATCAGACTGACAGGTTTTAAGCCTGAAGGCCTTTTTTTTAAGCCACTGGAAGGGTTCTGCTCATTAAGATATATTAGTCAAGTGCCTCAAGTCAGCAGTGGCGGGTCTGTAACATCTCCTCTTCCTGCCCCATTAGCAAATACGGTTTTGCTGCAGGCTAATGTAAAGAAGAGAAAATAAGCTGTTGAAGGCTTAAGTCACCTTATGCTATATAACTCAGGTTCTGATAGGGACTAGCCAGATAACAATATGCCAGAAAGAAACCACAGAACTACAGAATTAATTGTGGGCCAGTTTTGGAAGCAAACTATAAATGGCGGTACAGTCTACTCTTCAGCCTTTTTGCCATGCCAGGTGAAATGTCAGGTTTGTATTTATTTAAGCTACCTATCCATCTGCAAGCAAACCAAGAAGAGCAGCCTAGAAACCAGCCTAGAATCAATCCTACCTCTACATTACTTGTAAAGACAGCTGTTTCGTGAAATTCTGTACCTGCAGGTACTCTGCTGTCCAGAAATCTCCATGGGACCTAAGAGCAGCATTTCTGGACAATGTTTCCAGAGCACTCAAGTGCACTGTTCCTACGTCTTGGGTAACATGAGCCTTTCAATTTGATCAAGTTAGTTCTCTTACAGATGGAGACATTTAGAATTTGTTATTGTTATTGTTAAAACAACTGAGGTTTTGAAGGCAGGAAAAACCCTTATGGAATGAGGTTTCTGAAACATGACCAAGCCAAAGCCACCAAAAATAAGTCTCGCCTGTCTGCAAAACAAAACTCTTAGTCTGTCTCAGTCCATTCCCTGTGTTGCAGCTATGCTTCTGGCAATACAAACTCACCTTGCCACTTAATCACAAGAGGAAAAACAACCTAGCCAACCCCAGGTCAGTAGTTGAACCCAAGTCTTAATATCATTCGCACAACAGACTGGAAAACATTAGAAGAGTAAGGCTTTCTTCTCACTGTATTCCTCTTCAAAGCAAATATACATGGAAGACAGGGTTTAGAACTAAACTCTGAACAGCACAGACTGCACAAACATGCAGTGACTTCAGCAACTGTACTTCAGGTTTACATCAGCAGAAGTGGAGGATATCATGTGGCTGGCTGACACTCTCCAGATGTCCTCAGGGGACCAGAATGCAAGAGAGATTACTGAGATGGCCATTCAAAACTTAGTGAAGGTTCAGACTGTTGTAGTTTCCTTCAAACAGTTAACAGCAACCTTTCTTTGAAGACTCGTCTTTCCTCAGTAACTACTGGCTAGAATCGCATCAACAACTAATCGAACTGCATAACGTAAAAATAATTATGTTAGGGGATATCGGAGCAGCACCTGAAAGACACTCTGAACACAAAACACTGTCCCCTTTTTCCCCTTACATCAAAACCACACAAAACAACAATTATAAGGAAACCATGACAAAGAGAAAAGGAAGAGATCTTGAGTTTTTCTGTGAAGGATCCCACACAGGATATTGACTCGGCCAGTTGATGACTATGGAGAGAGAATTCCAGACGTGTGGGTCTCAGCTAGGAAAGCCTTCCCCTCCCCTACACACCCACACATTTCCACTTTGTGCCACTCTTAAGCAAGCTTCAGGATGAAAAAATATGAATTATGGGTGAAATGTTTGACATGACCATACACTCCTTGGCTTACGCAGGCCTCTTGATGGATTGTCTTGAGAGTAAATGTGTACCATACAATTTTCCTTGAATAGAAGGAAATGCCAGACACTTACATTGGGATCAAGTCACGACTGAACTTTGCTGCCTTTACTAAAGAGAGCTGTATATTTGATCCTTCTAGAAGAGGTCTGGTTGTCAAAGAAGTTACAGGTTTTGAGCTTAAGTAGATTGTACGCTAGTAAACATTAAGAACTCAACATTTATCTAGCAGATCTTACCAGATATACTGCCCTTATTTCTTATTCCAAACATTGGGAACTACTGAAGTACTGTCATATATGAAGACTTCTTGATGGCTGCTCCATACTGGTATACCAGTGTTGACTATGGCTCTCTCATACCCTGCGTGGATACCAAATCTTTGTATTAGCCTTCATCTATTTTCTTCAAGTTAGCAACTTTGTTTGAACCTAAATACTTAACCAGAAGATAACTAAAAGCACTAAATCATTATAATGCCTATAGTAATAAGAGAAAAACAAATATTGTCATGCTACTCACAGCTGATAAAATCTATTTGTGTTCAAAGTATTAAGAGACCATGTGAAGCATACAGTTGTGCAAAGAGACAGGACTGCAACAGTTTTTACTCTGTATTGAGCTTAAGTGTCTTGTGAACCTAGTGGCCTTTCAGTTGAAAACACTCTGTTTATTCTTTTTGGTGTGAGAAGCCAACATTCATAGCAATTCTCAAGTCATATGACCTTCAGGAGAATAAAGAGCTGATATTTGCACTTCATCATAAGTCGGGAAGGATGACTCCACTTCCTGATTGCTAAATTTACCATAAATCCCAAAAAGTGACTGTGAAAAAAGAAGTTCCAGGAGCCTAGGTCTTCCCGAAAATTTATCACAACAGAAAAACAAAGTAGTTTACCCTTCTTCCATGCCTACACCCCAAAAGAAAACAATATTCTACCTACTGATCACAGAGCTCTACCAACTGCTCCAGCCACTCTATTGTTCTTGTCTGGATTGCTTTCCTTGCTGGCTTTTAGTCTTGGAGAAAATTCATCACTGAAAAAACACAAAAAAATCTCTTTCACTGATTTTCAGAGAACATATATGCTTAGGCCAATAGTAAGTTTAGACCCATGATTATAATTAAAAAGGGGAAAAAACCACACCTTCTCAGATGCCAAGCTCAGGAAAGACTACTCCGTTCTACCTGGTCCCCTGCTTAGTCACTTTATACAATTATCCTTTCATTACTATTGCAAGTTATAGAGCTCTTAGGTATGGAGCATGCATCCACAGGCACAAAGTAGCTGAGTATCTCACAGACTTGATAGGATGGATAGCATTCCTAACTATTTTTAATTAAAAAAAACCCTACTGAATATACCAACAAGAAAAAAAATCACTTCCTCTGTTAGAAAATAATCAATTTAAAATACATGCTTTGCTTTTTCAGCTTAAATACTCCAGTACTTGCAGGACAGTGGCTTTGGGAATTCCTGTTTCTAGCCACTGCAGGATGGAAAGCGAAGCACACATGTTTAGTGCTTGCGTGCTTAATCCGCCATAAGATTTCTACAATTATATGCGTCTTGTAATAGCCACATATCAATCCAGATTCTGTCCCTAGTTACAAGGTTGAAGCCTCTTGAAGCTTGGTTGAAGCCACCCATCAATTCTGACTAAATAAGCAGCTAATTATAGCCATATGTTGATGAGTGACAGATCTGTAAAGGAAGATTTTTGTAAAAAAAAAAAAAAAAAAAAAAAGATTAGTGGAGAAATAAATGCTCAACTTCACTGAGAAAGCATTCACTTTAACTGCAAGCTGCTGACTCAGTATTTCAGTGTTGAACATTAATGGCATGTGTAGATAGCAATCATAACCAAAGAAATTGACCTGCTAGGATCTATAAATGCATTTTTTTTAAACACTGAAACTACAAAACAAAATTTGCAGCTTGGTTTGGAAGAGCCCCATTATTCCTTACTGAATGTTGATCTTCATGACAGTTAACTCACTGTCTCAGGAGAGGCTGGAGGACACAGTCATATTGCATTTTGAAATTTACTGGTACAGAAACTAAGCTTGTCAAGACGGTAGCATCAGTCACCTAGATTTTAACCCCTGTTTGCCTGTTTCCTTCCTGAAGAATGTGGTTAGGCAACAACACAAGGACTTCCTGTGTTTTAAAATTAGTATTTGCACAGTCTGATGGAAATGTAATGATGGGTCTTTGCTCCTGGTAATTGTGGGTTACGCTGTCACAGCAGTTTTGCAAGGGACGAAGGCGGTGGGGGGTAAATGGGGAGGATGTGGCCGCCCCATTAAAAAACAAAGCGGTGGGAAGCTGTTCACTTGACTGAGGATGCTTCCCAGAAGCAGTGACAAGCTGCTGAGATTCACCGTAGAGCCCAGTTTATTTCCCTCATGGAACTGGCCGGTATGCAGCGCCTTCCTCACCCTCTCCCAAACCGATTTTCCTCCCATGGTAGAGTAAGAACTTGCTGATTAAGAATAAAAATAAAAAGAAAGTCCAGATTTTGAATGTAGGTGTAATGCCCCACTACAAACAGAAAGGTGTGACTGCATCCTTGATGATAACATGGCTAGACTCCCTTATCTCTAGATAATCATCAGGGTGAAGCATGAACATCAAAAAGGTGATTCAGCCCCTCTCAGCCATATCTTGGAACTGCCTATCCCTTTCCACCGTCTGAGGAGAAGGCTAGAACAATTGTCATCTGAACACAGGCCTCTCCATTTGGAGGACAGAAGCTGATCTACCACATTGACCCCACGGCCAGGTCCTGGCTAGATTCTCTTCCCAATTGCTTTTAAATGTGAGTGCCAGTGATACATGAGATATTTTGGCACAGATGCCTCCTGAACCAGTGCTGTTTCAAAAAGCACCTCAATAAGGCTGAAGTTTTCTGACCAGAATATCTGAAGGATCCTGAGAGGACTAAGGACCCAACTTTCAATGAATACTCCTATTATGTTAGCAAGGCATTTAGCTGCCTAGGTGTTTCCTGCTACTGGAATAAAAGGAAAGAAGCTAAAACATACAGGACACCCTAAAAATCTGTTATCATTTGACATTACCTGCATCAACGTGATGCTATTTTGTCAAGGAATAATCTCTTGGGCTTGCAGTATCAAAGAGCCTTTGTTGGCAGCATACATAAAATCTGGATTTCACAACTGTAAAACAGCACATCTGATTTTAGCTGCAGATAAAAGCACCACACAATCCTTCCACAATTCAGCTGATGATGGTTATTAGTATAAGATATTTTTCAGACTTCTAAAGAAAATGAACCAATTATTCTGTCCAGGTAGATTTGTACTACATCCTCCATCTATAAAGATGGCATTTCTACACGTTTTTTTTTATTTTGCTGAGAGATAAATAACATACAGTGTAATCCTTATAATGCTACAATTGTTTTCATAATTACTGCCATTTGCCACCTCTTGCATAGTTGCTGAGCATTTCAATGAATGCTGTCTTTAGTCAGTACCTGGGGCAGAAAGTGAAAAATCACCCTGCTTAATTGGTGAGAATTTTCCTACAGACATTATCTATCTTTCTATCTCATTCCTTGAGCCAATGAGGTCTCTAGAAAGATGGCCCAAAGCATTGTGAATATGCAGGTATTTGTCTTGAGCCCCTTGCCAAGCAGTTTGGCAGTTGTGAAATAAATGGTCAGCACGTTGCTTTTGCTAGAAATTATATCTGGCAGACAGATGAGCGCCTTAACTTCATTCACTGATGTTGCTTCAGCCCAAATTTTATATATCATTTCATAGAACTAGAGATAAGCACTGTGACACGCTTCAATGATTGTTCTGAAAAACAGTTTTCCTCTGTACCATCACAAGTGACACGTGAGATGATGGTCACTCTTGTGACAATCACAGTTCAGAGGTTTCCATGCGTTCATGGCTTCACTACAAGAGCAGGAGACATTAAGTGAAGACTGCTGACAGAGTCCTGAAACTTGCCAGCTTGGTCAAAATCTCCAAAAACTTTAAATACCATTTATATTGTCAGCACCAACCGATAAAGCAAAATCAAACATAAAGCCTTCATATTCATTTTCCAAAAGTTCATTCTCATGTGTTCATAAAATCCACCAGCTAGAGCACAAACAATCTTCTTCTTGAGCACTTTCCACTACTGGCAGGTTGTCATCATGGAGGTGAATTGCAAAATAAATGTAACTAATTAACTTTGACGGTGCATTTATTTGATGAAGTATCATTTTGCAAAGCACAGAGTCAGTTACAGACACCTGCTGCCAGACTGAAGAAAAGAAATCACTGTTAATCTGTTTAACTGCAAGGCTTCTCTAGCTCCCAGACGCCTTCCGACAGAGGCTCATGGGATCCCAGAGGTGGTATCCCTATGCATAAAGCATCCAGGCAGCAAATCCTTGCTTGCTTCTGAGGTAAAACAGCAAACTGGTATATTGATTAATAAGAGCTGTTTCTGCTTAGAGTGTGGAAGTGTAAACAGGATGGATTAACAGCGATCTGCAAAAGAATAAAAATGAGCACCACATTTAAATCTCTATTCAATTAATTGATATTCACAAAGCATGTCCAGTAACTAACTGGCGAATCTCAGATTATTTACCTTTGATAAAGCAGTGTCAAGGGGAGAGTCCTGTGCCAGGGCACCTCCTGGAGGGTTGGGCCAGTGGAGCCGCAGGCTGTCCATCACTAATGAACACATTACATTTCACACTGCACCCAGAAAAAAATTAATATTTTCACTTATTCTGAGACGTGAAATAAATACGTGACTCTCAGCGGATGCCACGCCGTAACAAGGGATCTGCCAAACTACAATTAGGTGCCCATGTGTGCGGTGGGTGGCTGAAGGGGGGCTGCCCGGCCCCCCGCTCCCACGGGGGTGGCCCCCCTGAAGAAGTTCTCAGGCAGTTTAATATCCTCACAGGTCAAATAAGAGACCTGAAATGCTGCTGCAGAAACTGCAGCCAGCAGAGGAACGTTATGTCTGACCGGCTGAAGCTCCCTGCATGCAGGATGGACCTCGGGCTGAAATAAAACTGGCAGCAAAGTATGTGGTTGCACTCATCCACTTACCACCCAAATCTAGCTGCTTCAGTCCCTTTGCCGTGTATCTGAGGTTGCATTGCACGTACCTGCATTAAACCTGAGACGGGTATTGCATATTGTTCCCCAAATCCCCATACCTGTTTGCTCTGGAAGCATGACAGGCTTGCCCTGAGAAACAGTGGGTAACCGAACTGACAGACCCTCTTTGTACAGTACAAAATGGTTACAGACCTCACTCGGACCAAGTTTCCGCTAACTCAGCAGTTTTAGGGGCCACTTTTATGACCATGAAGAAGGACCTCCACTCTCAGAAACTAGAGAGGACCCCGCCTCAGGGGGAGCACCTCTGCGACCTACCCACAGGACTCCATGACCTTCAAACAAAGAGTATTGCTGGTTTTACTGCAAAGCTGGCCGAAAAATGCAGTGCTTTCTGACGCTTTGCCAGCAACAACTAGATGGAAGAAAAATTAGGAACAGCTTCAGCACTTGAAGGACAACTCCAGATCAAATGTCCTCATGGCAGTTTTAACCGCCCATGGTGTTTTCTTGGTTGAATGAACAATTTCAGGGACTAGAAGAACCACACCTCTTGTGTTCACCCATATCCTGGAAAGATTACCATCTTCGGTCCAGACAGCCACAAGAGGTCTAGCCTCCAGTCACAGCCGGGCTTGCAACCAAAATTGGAAGATTACTACCAAGTGAAGTGGGAGAGCAGCTATCACAGAATTTCCCATATGCTACGTTAGCAAACTGAATTACAAACGTATTTATCCTTCAACAAAAGAAGTTTGTCCTAGATGTGATACAAACTTAATAATTAAAAGAGAAGTTTGTTTTAAAATAGTTCGTACCTGGTTATGCTGTAAAAATACTGGCACAATCAAGGTAACTGCTGATCCCAGCAGAATCAAACCTTAACTTAATAAAGCAAAAGCATCCCTCAGGGGAAAACATGTAAATATCTTCATCTGTATTTTGTCATTTCACAACTGAACAGAAACCACAGTTAATCTGTGCTATTGCTTAAATACCAGAAGTACCAGAAGACATTCTATTCAATAAACATGTAATAATAAAAATCAAAATACTCTGGGTTTTGTTTGTTTCCTCCTGCATTCCAAGGATGTCTAGATGTGCATGAGGGATAATGAAATGTTAGGAAGAAATATCAAGATTTGTTCAATGAATTGTGACAGGACTAGGAACTGTCAGACCTGTAGAAAAATATACAAAAAAGCTTAGTGAAGTTTCACATGGAGCATTAATAAAGACTGTTCCATGAAATCTGGCATCCCTGAATGACCTAACCAGTTCTGCATCCACATCTGGAAGAAGTGGGAATCTCATCAGCTGGAGTGGTTTGGTACATGTTAGTAAACACTTCTGTACTCAAAACAAAACCAAGAATTTACAGTCAGTTGATGGAGGACTGGTTATCAGCTTCCATTGATTTGCTGTTGAAAAGGAAATCTTAAATACTTGTTAGTTTTTTACAAAAATACTATCTGATAGAATGACAAAATAAAGATCCATTTATGAAGAATGATTTAGTTAGGGTGGTAAGGGGGGCTGTAAGAAGCAAAACCTCAGAAAATATATCTTAACTCTCTCTTCAGAGCACTTGTACACCTGTATCTCCAATGTCCTCGGTGATAATGTGTTCTGTACCTAAACAGTTCAGGATCAATCACTTTAAAAGTTTAATATTTGATCTGTCCTCAAAAGGCAAATTCTGCAATCAAGCAGCAAGTCTGTCTGAGAATTACCTACATACACACAAATACCAAAGTTTCATAATTATGGATTTTCCTCATAAAAGCTAAACTAGTCGGCACCGAACAGTATCATCAGCCAGAATGTGAAAGCAGATTTTGGACATCTGACCACTATGAGCAAGCGATCAGCCCCAAATTTAACATTGCACGTAACTGCTTCTCATCTACCTAAAAGCTCAGCACAAAGCTACCAGAGGGATTTTTCTGTCGCACTTGAGTTACCAAACACAGCAAGGAACTGCTGCTGTTTCATAGTGCAGAACACCCCTTGCCCAGTTTAGTCCTTATTTTCATGCCCTGGAGAAATGCTCAAAGCCTAGAAAATCTATGCAAACAGCACCAGAAGAAACACTCGCTCTGCTCAGCTTGTCTCCCCAGCAGCAGGACACTAACACGCGGTGACAGAGGAATCCCACACCACCGCATTGCTTTCCTCCACGCATGCTAATTCACACACACAGAAGTGACTGTAGTATGGTAACTATTAAGTGAGTAATTAAAATGTCACGTGCGTTATAAAAATGCATGAGAAAATAAGATTAAAAAAGTTATTTTTCTATGCTAAAACTTAGAAAAACTAAGATACCCCCCAGCGGAAACAAGCAGCAATTGCTGGTTTGTTGGTGACAGGTCTTAATTTGTCACAGAGACTTCCTAGCAGCACAATGATGTGTTCGCTCTCACGCTACAAAAGCAATTATTTTTGCAAAACCGAATCACTTTACATTCTGGACCTATATAAATAATTAAGATTCAACTAAATTTGTCAAAACAGATAAACACAGCACTCCACAACATTAAAGACTGTGCTTTATTCATGCAGTTTCAGCTCAGTGCACGTGACAGAACCTCATCACTTTGCTCAAAGGATGTTTGAACCCACAGGAGCTCAACCCAGAACTGGAAGATCACACGGCAGGAACCTGGGGCTGGCAAATGATCTCACGGTATTTGTAACATCTTCCGCTACCAAAGCCCTGAGTTAAAAGAAATTGTTTGGGCAGTTGGCATGCTGCGAATCAAAGAATGCTTAAACTTAACATGGAGATTAATCTTTAGGCAAGTAGCACTAACTTTGTATTCCCAGGGCTTCTTGTCAGCGAAACAATGTTCATGGGGTTTTTTCCTACATGCCTTTTATCTGCACTAATAGGTCATAGGGATCCATTACACCTTTATAAAAACCTAACTTAAATTTTCCAATGGCTTTTGCGTAAGTTAATAAGTAGACATAAAATATCTGATAAAAATGAAAAAAAATGGACACTTTTTTTTTTTTTTAATTTTATTGACCAATAAAACTTTCAGACTCAAGGCACAGTTGTTCCAGGTCATATTTAGCATGAACAAGTGTTTCCTAAGCACATGAGGCAGTCTGCCACTCTGCTGTTTGCCAGTCCATCCATTTGTCCTTGCCTGACACTCTTTAAGCCATCTGACTGCCTTCAACTAATTTTTGCCAGGGGAGAAAAAGTCTCGGAAAATCTTCTGAGTTCTCCAAGGATCAGCAGTTAGGCATTTGGGGATCGTAAGAGCATCCGATAAAACAAATTTTATTGTCTGGGCATTCAAAAATGACAAATAGCTTCCTGTTTGCAAGAAAGCCAGACTTTACTGGGAAAACACAAACTTGGAAAAACCTGAAAAAATAACAGCAGATGAGACTGACATCCTTCAGAGCACATTGGCAGAAGTCCTGACCTAGTCTGCCACCGTCCACGGTGAGTAGCTAGAAAGGTATTCCCACTTCTGGTGGGACCATGCTGAGGGAGAGTGGACTCAGCAGATCTCAGGTGAAGGGGAGGTAAATCTGTTGCCTTTGAGGGATATTTGGTTTTGAGGATTGCACTGTCTAATCCGTCTGGGAAGAGAGGCCTCCATACAATTCAGGCACTAAACCACAGTGCCGGGGATGTCTGCTACCTGTACCGATCCACAGCCGTCCTTGCTAACTGCGTTCACTGCTGGCTGTTTGTTACAGCAACCGCTGCAGTGCCTTACAGCTCTCTCATCAACAGATTGAGGGCAGCCATCATCCTCACAGAATCTGTATTTCAAAACAGGTAGCCTTTTACATGGGGTCTTTTCCCGTCCTTTAACAAACAAGGAAAAAAACCTTCCCACAACCAACAAAACTCTACTATTTTAAACTGCAGACTACAGCAAGCACCACACCTTCCTTCAGCAAATTTACATCTATTCTTCTCAGCAGGACTGACCTTAAACAGCAAATTCCCAAGCCATTACCCACCACCAAAGCAAGCCCGACCCACTGCAGATGCTTTCACATGCTCTTGGACAGATGCCCACAAACGACTGTCTTCTCCTACACCCCTGTGAGATGCTGCTGCTCCCCTGCCCTGCCAGGTTTCAGGTCTTAAGCCTCATCAGCTACTCAGGTTCAGCCCCCACACCCTGAGAGGCAATGGCATTACATCCAGTAAAGGACAGAGCCTCTGAGGAAAATCAAAGATTCACCCTGGTGTCATGCCGTAAATTCACCGCCCGTTAGACCAATACCTCCTAAAGCAGAAGTGACGAGGCTGGCTTTGACAACAAGGGCTTCCCAAACACACCAAGCTCACCCTGACACATGTCGTTTCTCTATTACCTCCTTTTGACCACTTTTCCCACCAATCCATAGTGCGGCTGCTGGATGGAAGATGGGGAAAAATCGGTGCTTCGCCTTCACAGGTGAAAGCCCTGTCCAGTCTGGTAAAAGATGCCGAGATGTCAGAAAGAGCAGGGCATGACCAAATTGGCACAACAGGTCTCCCCCTCTTTCTTCCTCCCTCATACCCGCGGAGCTAAGGCAACTTGAACCACCCTCCTCTAGACCAGGCCTTGGCAGCTCAAACTTATTAATTCTGGTTGGAGGAGCTCTGATTCACAGAGTTTATGTCATATTGTGGTACTTTAAACAGCAACTGTGATGTGTTTTGGACATGAGGGAGATTGATTACCACTACGGGATTTTATTCATCAAATCAGTCTTTGTTCAAGACTGCCCCAGGTCTAATGCAGTTCTTCTCAAAGTATTTACTTATTGCTGGAAGGCTCTTGTTCTAGAATGGAAAGGAAAACGTGGCGATCAACTGCTGAATACATTGGTGGGTCTGGAGCTTGTCTACACCAAATTCCTTGTTGTTCATCACCAACTGAGACAACATGCTTGTTGTACAGTTTTAGTAAGGAGTCCTTTCAGCGCACAATTTTTATTTTCAGTAGTAACTGAGTAGATCAGTTCTGTTTTATTCCATTGGATATGACAGCTCTTTCTTGCAATTTAAGATAATAACATGTTAATCTGAATTCCCATAGGCAGAAAAGACTATGCCACAATGCTCTTTTTTTTAGGCTTATCTTAGCACAACGTCGTTCAGCTAATAAAAGTCTCATTCCACCCGCATGCAAGAAACAATTCTTTGACTATATCCAGATACAAATACACCTGGTTTAGACAGTAAGTATAAATCTGGAGTATGAGGGGGTTAGCAAACTGATTGCACTGCACCCGAAAAATAAGCAAACAATTGAAAAGTTTCATAACCTAACTCAAAACATTTAGTTTTCCATGTCCTAGGAAGAATGTGAATCCTGTTAATGAAATCTCCCGAAGCAAAAGTGGGAGGATTTTGAAAGAATCCCACCTGAGATATTTCGTGTCCACATGCAAATGACAGCCAGTACTGTGCCTAGTCTCTTCTGTCCCTTCATAATACTGTTTTGAAACTAGAGAAAAAAATGACAGCAAAAATTTTGGGAGAAGGAAAAATGCCAATAGTTATGTCATTCAGCATCCTTTGTGAAATAAAAGATTTCTACACTCCTTTAACAGGTTTACAGGTGGTCTCATACCAGATTTGAATGTAAGTGCAAGAAAGTACCTGAAATTTTTTTAAATCTCAAACTCATCTTTATATGTGGGAATGCATATAAATAACAAAATTTATCACTGAGAGATCTTCTGCTGAAATTTATCAGCTACTAGGCAATTCCAACATTAAAGGGTCATGCAAACTGAATTCTTTTTCATCTTTCCATCACTACTTCCTTTTTCAGAGGACCTGATCATCCTGCCTTTCTGGGTAGTTATAAATGCTATAAAAAGAGAAATTTTTGTACTGCTGGAGTTGAACCGCTTTTAGATTTTTACCATTTATTTTTCATCAGTCCACTAACTGCCTTCGTTTCAATAGGCCAATATTGACTTTGTCTCTCTAACCAGGGAATGAAAATTGAACAGACTTCCTTCAGTTATCCAGTATCTATACTTCCCTTATTGCAAGAGATGAACATCTTGCAGGGACAGAGAGAGATGATCAAGGGCCAATCCATTTTTCAGGGATAAGCATTTTGAAAAGTCATGTAAGATACTAATTAGGTTGTGAGAGCAGCTTACATTCTTCTATCAATTACAGAGGCTGCTTTTCTTTTTTTAAGAATCCAAAATATTCAGGCCTTGGAGGAAGTATTTTCAACTTTCAGATGAAGGTGGTTCTTTTTTTTCTTGTTTTAGCTCTTTGTAAGAGAAGACAATGATACAACTTTATCTATAAAAGAACAATAGATGTCTGAGACCTTGGATAAGGACATTATCCACACACAAATAACAGACTATACTTGGCTTTAAAGTTCTGCTTGTTCTCTAAATATTTACAAATTAACTGGACAGATTAGACTCCCTGTCTGTGAACAAATTCTTTTCCTTTTTTTCTTCATTTAGGTTCAGCAGAAAAACTTGAATAAATCAGAAGATGGAAAAGGGTCAGTTACAGGTCTGGGATACATGTGCCCCTGTCTAACCCGCACAAGCCACTCGTTTCCCTCTAGTTTGCCCATCTGTAAAATAGGGGCATGTCTTGCCCTTGGTACTTCTGGTATCACAGCATATATTATGAGGACAACTCAGATTTCTAAAGCACTTTGGGTCTGGCAGGCAGCAAGGGCAATGAAAGTGTGGAAAATGTTTTGTATAGTTTCATAAATTGGCTGCCCTGGCAGCTTAACATTCCCTTGTATCCTCTTGAATAACATCCTCATCATAAAAGTACAGAATGCTCCTTCCAAAAAGCAAATATTTCTTCAAAGCTCCCAGTGGGTAAAAGGAAGTTAGGAACAAAATAAGCAAATTTTATCAACTATTATAGTTAGATGGCCAGACAGTAGCAGTGTCTTAAGACATCAAAGAGCAGTACTGTACCCTTTAAAGATAAGACTTACTACTACTTTTAAGTTCTAGGATAGTCTGGGAATCCTGGCTTTAGGCATGCATATACTATAGCATTTTCAGTCACACAAGCCCTAATAAATAATGCTTATGCATTTGCATATTACTATCCTTTCACAAATATGTTAGATTACTCATTACTTTACTATAGGTGTTGTACAGAGGCTATTGTTATGGTGGCTGCAATAACACAGAAGCCTTATTTGGCAAGACACATATTTAGGATAGACTGACCACCTTCTAAGGAAAACCAGAGAGGTTGAAGTATCGCAAGCTTATAAATGCATATTTCTGAAACATTTCAATGTACTCCCAACAATTAATCTAATTACTGAGCTCAACATTATAAAAGGACATCAAATATGAGAGTTTGGAACACAAATTCACCACCACCTCCTACAAGTTTTAGTTAAATGGTGTTCCAGCTACACCAATAATCTCCGCAGACAGCTGAAGTCCAATATTGATTACTGTTTTAATGATACACAAAGCCATAAAGATTGACCTTTGCAACTTTACGTTACTGGTAAGGTTGTGCGCTTCTTATATTTCATATACAGCACAGCAAGTGATATTACATGTAGATGTTTTAGCAAGAAGCAAACAGGCTGTAGAGAGCCCTAGTATGTCCTAATGCTTGGAGCAAAGATGCCAAATGTACATAAAAAAACGGATTCTGAATTCCAGGCAAATCAAAGCTTATTAAGCATATAAATACATTTTAATTTATTAACCAGAAATAAGTTCTGGAAAATATTTTAAATTCTTACTTGCATTTCTCCCAAGATGTCTGAATGCATATGTTATAATCATTAAATAAACTGAATTTAGAAATTAGGGGGATAAAACCCTACACACAACACAACCCCTCCCTACGTTTAAAGACTTAATTCCTCCCATGCTAAGGAAATGCAACATTTGTATATGTTTGCTTTGATGATGGGAAAGCTTTTCTCCCTCTGATGGTGAAACAATGCTGGTGCCTCAGGCCTGATGTGAGGACAACGCAACCCGCTCTGTAGCACACAAGGTTCATACGCACGCAAGTCCCTCAGGATCGCAGGTGCCACACTACGAGCCCCTGAAAGAGAGAAATCCTCAACTCGGGCAGAGCCCCATCCAGGTAGCCTCCCGCAATGCAATATTCACATTTATCCAACTCCAACACCGAGGAAGGAGCTGTTGGGCTTCATCGGCTAAGAAATGGCACAGCGTCGCCTTAGCGCGTAGACCCGCAGCTGGGCACCACCACAGACCCTGCCGGCAGCCGGCACCTTGAGACCAGCTGCTCCCACCAGCTCCCTTGTTTGGGAGCTGCTGCAGAGTCGCGTGCCCCAGGTCGCCTCAGAAGAAGAAGATCCAGTTTTGGACACAGAACACAAGCCCAGAAGACAGGCTATTAAGTCCAGGACCACAAATCACGCATACAGCTGGGATTTCCCCAGCCCGTGAGCTTGAGTGAGCGGTGGAGCAGACACCGTTGTGAAGACGGGGGGTGAAGAGCCAACACCGCCGGACACCCTGTGACAGAAGGAATGTTCTGGACCGGTCCCCTGCTGCAGGTAACCAGAGACAGCACTTTGATTCTCACCTGAAAAATGAGGCAGGCACTTCCGAGTGACCTGGGTCTCCCTGTGCCACTGAAACCCGGCGTTCTTTTTATCTTGGTCTATTAAGCATGAATAGGAAGCTTCTCCTGCTTGATCAGCTGGGAAACAGTTTTGCCTGAAGCTGCCAGTGCACTTGTGCCAGCCAAAAAGAAAGACATGGGCTTCCTGCAGGGGCACCGTCCTTATCATCTAACTTGACAAGCCAGCTGTGGCCGGAGCAGACTGGCCTTAGGGAAGGGGACATAGGTTGATTGTAAAGACCATTTTTATTCTTCACACAGAGCTGCGGCTAAATTGGAATTGGATTAGTTGGACACGTGTCTGACTGACAACCCCGATTCCTTTGGCTGTTTTCGGATCTTTCAATTCAACTCTACCCCTTCACAGAATAAAAAATTATATAAGTATACAGACTTTTCCTGCAGCATTTCTGTAGTCTTTCCAGTTATGAACTGTGATAGCCTAGAAGTCATCGCAGTCAAGGCACACATCCCAAGAACATAGTGCTCCTTGATCCTAAGGCTGATGCGTGAGGAGTAAGACAAGGGGAGTTCCACCAACCCTTTGAGATGAAGGCTTTCTGCACAACTCACAGTGGTTGCGGTGACATAGGCTTAGTTTACACCTAGGAAGAGAAAATACTGTGTGTAGAGCTCTCTGCCCTGCATGAAAATAAGAGTCTGAATGTACATTTTTTTCCTAGGAACAGGCTTTCTGCAGAACTGGGGTCCCAGGGGAAGAAGGGGACCTTCAGCTGGGTTACGAAGATTCCTGAAAACCAAGCTTTGTGTCTGGCCAGTCCCCTCAAAAAATTAGTGGGTAGATTATTTCTGCATTTTATTCCTCAATACTAAATAGGAACAAGTATTTTTCCACTAAGTGCACAAGACCTACATTCTGAGCATTCCTGCAGTAACATTCAGTCATAGTTTAACAACATTTTCAAACGACAATCTTATTGTTTTAATTATTGTGGTATAAAGAGCTGGAAATGTGCATCAGACTCAGTTCCAATTTAAAAGTTATGTCTGGAAGAGGCAGCTGTTGCAGGGGGAGGAATAAAGATAGAAGCAGAACATGACTGTGGAGATGTCCTTCCACTTTGTTAGATAACAGACAGGAAAAGAGAGTTGTCATTTGCTCTCTCCCAGCCCAAGGCCATTCAGAGACCAGAATTACTGACCGACCTGCAGGCTTGGAAACCCAGTCCACCTGTCCTCTTACGGAACGACTGGCTCACAAATTTTGTTATCCACTAGTTTGAATTCCTCATACAACGAGTGCTTCCCAGTCACTAGACTACAAGAGAAAAAAAAAAATTCTAGGTAGAAGATAAGGTCTGGAAGAGAGCCAGTAGCTCCAAAAAGCAGGGGTGACAGCTAACTAGCCAACTGGGGATGGAAAGACCAAGCACAGTGATTTAAAAAAACCCAGACCCAAGACCTTTTTTCTCTAGTAGGTAATTAGCAGTAGCCCCAACAAGGAAATAGAGGCATCTTTCTGAAGCAAGGCAATACCACAGCAGGGTCCTCTCAAGATTCCCATTGTGTAGTTGGGGTGAGGAGCCTCCTTTAAGTTCAGGAGAGGACTGGGACTCTTAACACATGTTAAAAGCTCATGTGCTGATCGGCATGTTGGGTTTCTGACTGCATGAGTAAAGCTAATGTGCACTGCTCTGATACAACCTGCTACCGGGGACACCTTCAGACTTTGACCGTGTTGCTTAAGCAGCAATTACAGACACATTTCGTTACCAGGCACAAGGGAGTTTTCTGATATGTTTCATCATTCATACTGTCACGCATTACAGCACGACACTTGATTCGTATGGACTTCTCCAGTGAGATGCCTCCATTCGAGATACTCTCGGACCAGATCATTTTTCTATCAAAAGCAGAGAGATTATCACTAATTATTTCCTGCTGTCCTCTCTGTGTCCTTTTTATTCCATTAAACAAACAGACAGTGTTTGGTATATGAGTAAGAAATGTAGTGTAACAGAAAATATGTTAGAAAGGAAATTATTACTAATCACTGTTTTTTTGCCCAAGACAGCTAAAATGACCTATTTCCTCAGCTCACCAGCTGAGCAAACTACTGACTTCAAGATGTGAGAAACCATCCTTGTTCTTTGGTTCCAAACACAATTTGGTTTCTGTAATGAATTCGAGGAGCAAATATCACCTGGGCTGAAAGAGAAGCACACAAGAACTACATTCATCCCATAAACAAAAGACATGAATGGGAAGCAGACAGACAAACCTAAAACATAGCCTAACAGTTTATTAAGTAAGTTTAATGATTTTAATATACGGAACTTAAGAGAGCATCAGTTACGTTAACATTTACCCAGGACATTCCAGCACATGTTAGGAAATAAAATGTAAACTACTCTTAAAATAAAACTGTACTATTGCTTTGGGCAGCAGGAAGATAAAAAGTTAACCAGAGCTCTCAAGCGACCGCTCAGATGGAAATTAATTACAGATGTAAGGGGCCTGCTTCGTTATCTACTGGAGTTAAGAAGTATCAACTACCTTATGAACATATACCAAACTCCCGAATGGATATACTTCCCATATACTCCATTAAACTACTCAGGTGTCTCAGTATTTCCAGGACTGAACATAATTTTGTGACAAAGTAATTAATCACTCTGTGTGCTTTATAGTTGGCACTGTGAGCCACACGCTCAGCGTCCACATGTTTTGATTCAGGAAGCTTTAATTTTGTGGTGGCTTGTTTTTGCCATGAATGAGAGGAGGTAGTCCTCAAACATCAGCTCACCTGAAAATTTCAAATGGCAACTTAAAATCATATACTTACAAGTGGCTTTGGGGCTTCCCTTCTAACTTTTCTCTGGCTCCAGAACAGCACTAAAGGTTTCTTTCCCCTAAAAAAAAAATAAACTGAAACAGAATAGGGACACTTGACCGAGAAAATCTGTAAAAATGCAGAGCCGTAAACAATATTCTTCCATAATTTCAGCTACAAGTTGTTCTCAGACCCATGGCCAGGAGGAATGACCTCTCACTCCCAATAAAATCTAGTCCTATCAGGAAGAAATTAGTTACTGGCGATACAGTTATCTAAAACTAAATACAACCTCAGGAAGACAGATTTAATATTGAATTAATGCTTTGAAATATATCCAGCCTTGTCTTCAAAAGCCATGAGACTTGCTTGAAATTGACCTACTGCACAGATCTTCTACCACTTACACGTAAGGACGCACGCAGGCTGTGTCTAAACTGGCAGGTAATTCAGCTCAATGCAAACGAACAAGTAAAACAAGTGGGCTGGCGTAAGGCCCCTGCCATCTACATGAGGTTTCTATTTCAGTCCAATTTCAGTCTGGTTGGTTGGAGACTGAATGTTCCCCATCACGGACGCAGTTTGAAGCTGTTCGACGGACCAACCACCGGTCCATCTGGAGGCGATTAGTTCCTCCTTAGGATGATGAAGTTTTGGTGCTGTTAATTCAACAACACGCTCAGGCAATCCCAAACAACCGCTTCCCTCTTCTCAGTTTATTGTCCTCTCCTGCTTTGCACTGCTCCCCTCCATCATGCCCAGGACACCGTGCCCGCGGCATTTGAAAAGCGATCTACAGGACCAAGGCAGGTTTGCACTCTCGTAAGCCTTCGAGTTCGCTCCTGCGTGCCCACAAGGCAGGCTGCACCAGCTTCGGGGCGGCTAGGTGAGACAAACTCCAGCTGTAGGAGGGAAAAAACCCTCCAGTGATAGCTGGGCCCGACTTTGCTGAGTCACCTCAGGAGCCAGGGGCTCTCCCGCTCCGTTCCCACCCCACAGCCCACCATCTGCCTGTCAAGGACTTTCAGAGCTCACCTCCTGTTGACCCTCCAAAATATGTGGAACGGCTCTTGGTCACGGGAACATTTTAGTACAGGAGTCCCTGGCTGAGGAGGGCCGTCCACCACTCGCTCCTCTGAGGACGAGGTGCAGGTATCCGATTCCTCACGGGGCCTCCACCTTCCCAAAATATCTGCCAACCCTCCTTCAAGGTGGCGAGTCGAAGGTGACGCCGCGAACCGAAACGCCCCAGGGAAACTCAATTACAACGAAACCCCCCTGCGAGTTCGAAAACGTTGAGAAACCTCCATGATGCGTTCCAAAGGCCTTTGCCTTCTCTTCTTCCCTGTCAGGCGGACAGAGCCTCGATGTCTGTGGAGGCCCACGGGTCAGAAAGCAACCCGTGCTGACAGCCTGCAAGCCGGGGCTGCAAACGCGTTCCCTTCTCCAGGGCTGAGGTAGAGACTTTGAAAAAAAAACCATGAAGACGCCGTGTGGGCAAACGTTCGCCGTCGATTTATTTCGGCTCTTTTTGACCCGCAGGTCAGACATCTTGGTGAACGCCTCACTGAGGACCACACCCCCCCCCCCCCCCCCGCCCCC